>NC_134692.1:147820805-148030805 GCF_050947455.1 Rhinoderma darwinii | reverse complement strand
GTCTCCTCCCCCCCCCAGCAGTCGTCGGTCTCCTCCCCCCCCCAGCAGTCGTCGGTCTCCTCCCCCCCCCAGCAGTCGTCGGTCTCCTCCCCCCCCCAGCAGTCGTCGGTCTCCTCCCCCCCCCAGCAGTCGTCGGTCTCCTCCCCCCCCCAGCAGTCGTCGGTCTCCTCCCCCCCCCAGCAGTCGTCGGTCTCCTCCCCCCCCCAGCAGTCGTCGGTCTCCTCCCCCCCCCAGCAGTCGTCGGTCTCCTCCCCCCCCCAGCAGTCGTCGGTCTCCTCCCCCCCCCAGCAGTCGTCGGTCTCCTCCCCCCCCCAGCAGTCGTCGGTCTCCTCCCCCCCCCAGCAGTCGTCGGTCTCCTCCCCCCCCCAGCAGTCGTCGGTCTCCTCCCCCCCCCAGCAGTCGTCGGTCTCCTCCCCCCCCCAGCAGTCGTCGGTCTCCTCCCCCCCCCAGCAGTCGTCGGTCTCCTCCCCCCCCCAGCAGTCGTCGGTCTCCTCCCCCCCCCAGCAGTCGTCGGTCTCCTCCCCCCCCCAGCAGTCGTCGGTCTCCTCCCCCCCCCCAGCAGTCGTCGGTCTCCTCCCCCCCCCCAGCAGTCGTCGGTCTCCTCCCCCCCCCAGCAGTCGTCGGTCTCCTCCCCCCCCAGCAGTCGTCGGTCTCCTCCCCCCCCCAGCAGTCGTCGGTCTCCTCCCCCCCCCCCCAGCAGTCGTCGGTCTCCTCCCCCCCCAGCAGTCGTCGGTCTCCTCCCCCCCCCAGCAGTCGTCGGTCTCCTCCCCCCCCCAGCAGTCGTCGGTCTCCTCCCCCCCCCCAGCAGTCGTCGGTCTCCTCCCCCCCCCCAGCAGTCGTCGGTCTCCTCCCCCCCCCAGCAGTCGTCGGTCTCCTCCCCCCCCCAGCAGTCGTCGGTCTCCTCCCCCCCCCAGCAGTCGTCGGTCTCCTCCCCCCCCCAGCAGTCGTCGGTCTCCTCCCCCCCCCAGCAGTCGTCGGTCTCCTCCCCCCCCCAGCAGTCGTCGGTCTCCTTCCCCCCCCAGCAGTCGTCGGTCTCCTCCCCCCCCCAGCAGTCGTCGGTCTCCTCCCCCCCCAGCAGTCGTCGGTCTCCTCCCCCCCCAGCAGTCGTCGGTCTCCTCCCCCCCCCAGCAGTCGTCGGTCTCCTCCCCCCCCCCAGCAGTCGTCGGTCTCCTCCCCCCCCCCAGCAGTCGTCGGTCTCCTCCCCCCCCCAGCAGTCGTCGGTCTCCTCCCCCCCCAGCAGTCGTCGGTCTCCTCCCCCCCCCAGCAGTCGTCGGTCTCCTCCCCCCCCCAGCAGTCGTCGGTCTCCTCCCCCCCCCCCCAGCAGTCGTCGGTCTCCTCCCCCCCCAGCAGTCGTCGGTCTCCTCCCCCCCCAGCAGTCGTCGGTCTCCTCCCCCCCCAGCAGTCGTCGGTCTCCTCCCCCCCCAGCAGTCGTCGGTCTCCTCCCCCCCCCAGCAGTCGTCGGTCTCCTCCCCCCCCCAGCAGTCGTCGGTCTCCTCCCCCCCCCAGCAGTCGTCGGTCTTCTCCCCCCCCCCAGCAGTCGTCGGTCTCCTCCCCCCCCCAGCAGTCGTCGGTCTCCTCCCCCCCCCAGCAGTCGTCGGTCTCCTCCCCCCCCCAGCAGTCGTCGGTCTCCTCCCCCCCCCCCAGCAGTCGTCGGTCTCCTCCCCCCCCCCAGCAGTCGTCGGTCTCCTCCCCCCCCCCAGCAGTCGTCGGTCTCCTCCCCCCCCCCAGCAGTCGTCGGTCTCCTCCCCCCCCAGCAGTCGTCGGTCTCCTCCCCCCCCAGCAGTCGTCGGTCTCCTCCCCCCCCCAGCAGTCGTCGGTCTCCTCCCCCCCCCAGCAGTCGTCGGTCTCCTCCCCCCCCCAGCAGTCGTCGGTCTCCTCCCCCCCCCAGCAGTCGTCGGTCTTCTCCCCCCCCAGCAGTCGTCGGTCTTCTCCCCCCCCAGCAGTCGTCGGTCTTCTCCCCCCCCCCCAGCAGTCGTCGGTCTTCTCCCCCCCCCCAGCAGTCGTCGGTCTTCTCCCCCCCCCAGCAGTCGTCGGTCTTCTCCCCCCCCCAGCAGTCGTCGGTCTTCTCCCCCCCCCAGCAGTCGTCGGTCTTCTCCCCCCCCCCAGCAGTCGTCGGTCTTCTCCCCCCCCCCAGCAGTCGTCGGTCTTCTCCCCCCCCCAGCAGTCGTCGGTCTTCTCCCCCCCCCCCCCCCCCGTCCAGCAGTCGTCGGCCTTCTCCCCCCACCCCCCTCCAGCAGTCGTCGGTCTTCTCTCCTGCGCCGCAATAAGAATCGGGGGTCAGTGAATAATAATTCCCTTAGGGCATGTTCACACGGCGCATGTTTTTTAGTGCATAATTAGGACTCTCATTCACGATGGAAATATTTGCCGCATTTACTCGTCAAAGAATTGACCCGACGCTTCTTTTTTTACACGACCCGTTTTTCAATCTGTAAGATGCTCCATAAAACGCATCAAATACGCGCTGTGTGAACTGGTCAACTGAAGTCATTCACCGCAGGGTCCCTCCTCGACTTTCATCGTTCTCAGCCTTCTGGTGTGTCCTGAAGCTGCTGTGATCAGAACATCCCACCATTTACAATCACTCCCAGAATGGAGCTGGACGCTGCCGGGCACCTTGTTGCCAAAAATAGAGAGCGGGGGGGTGAGTCTGCCTCCCATATTTACAGCAGCTGTAAGTCAGGCTTGCCTATTCACCACCTTGCTGTAATTCTGGGAAGTGCTCCCTCTGGTGGCCAACATAGGAAAAAATGTCAAATTATTATTTAATCTTTAATAATATTTAATTATTTCATCGTGTATATATACGGCGCACGTCGGGTGGGAGAGTATGGTCGAGCGCGTCGGCTGTGTGTTACAGCCGACACTTCTGGGTCACGAGTGGGATCCCACTTGAGCGAGAGCCTGCTAGTTTAACCCGTTAAATGACGCGGTCAATTTTTTTCTCTTGTCAGACATCACTGCCTCCGGCAAGGCCTCGTAGGAGACTGTCCAAATCACGATGTACTACAATACAGCGATCGCAGGTTCAAGACCCCTAGAGGGACAAGTAAAAAAAAATAGTCAAATTGAGGGATTTTTTTAATAAAAAAAATAACTTTGCCCTAATACAATGTAAAAAAAAAAAAAAAAGACAACAGGTATCAACATGTCCATAGAAGTCTGAACTATTACAATATATCGTTATTTAGTCCGCACGATGAACGCTGTAAAAAATTTAAATTGTCAGAATTGCTGTTCTTTGGTCACTTCATCTCCCACAGAAAAATGAAATAAAAAGTCATCAAAAAGTCTCATATCCCCCAAAATGGCACCAATAGAAACTACAGCTCATCCCGCAAAAAATAAGCCCTCGCACCGCTCAATCGACAAAAAAATAAAAAAGTTCTGGCTCTCCGAATGTGGCAACAAAACTCAAACCTTTGTTTTTAACAATCAGTATTTTCCTTGTAAAAGTAGTAAAACATAAAAAAAACTAGAAATGTGGTATCGCTGGAATCGTATTGACCCGCTGAATAAAGTTCACGTGACGTTTTTACCGCACAGTAAACGCCGCAAAAACAAAACCACCAAAAATATTGAGGAATCGCTGTTTTTTTCCTATTGCACCCCACAAATATTTTTTTTTTTCCCACTACATTATATGGAACAATAAATGGTGCTGTGAAAATCTACAACTCGTACCGCAAAAAACAAGCCCCCATATGGCAATATTGATGGAAAAATAAAAAAGTTACACCTTTTGTAATGTGGGGAGGAAAAACATGAAAATCCGAAAAATGGCTGTGGCAGGTAGGGGTTAATACTTCAAACCTTGTGGAAGGAAAAAAAACAAAAAATATAATAAAAATAAGTAACTTACAAAATTTTTTAATTTGCGACACATTCCCTTTAACACAGTTCTAGTACAGCAAATAATGTGAAATGGTTCAAACGTAAATTAAAGAGGCTGTCACTATATTATAAGTGTCCTGTCTCCTACGTAATGTGATCAGTGCTGTAATGTAGATAACAGTGGTCCTAGTAATAAAGAGGCTGTCACCAGATTATAAGTGTCCTGTCTCATACATAATGTGATCGGCGCTGTAATGTAGATAACAGTGGTCCTAGTAATAAAGAGGCTGTCACCAGATTATAAGTGCCCTGTCTCCTACATAGTCTGATTGGCGCTGTAATGTAGATAACAGTGGTCCTAGTAATAAAGAGGCTGTCACCAGATTATAAGTGTCCTGTCTCCTACATAATGTGATCGGCGCTGTAATGTAGATAACAGTGGTCCTAGTAATAAAGAGGCTGTCACCAGATTATAAATGTCCTATCTCCTACATAATGTGATCAGTGCTGTAATGTAGATAACAGTGGTCCTAGTAATAAAGAGGCTGTCACCAGATTATAAGTGCCCTGTCTCCTACATAATGTGATCGGCGCTGTAATGTAGATAACAGTAATGTAGATAACAGTGGTCCTAGTAATAAAGAGGCTGTCACCAGATTATAAATGTCCTATCTCCTACATAATGTGATCGGCGCTGTAATGTAGATAACAGTGGTCCTAGTAATAAAGAGGTTCTGTCACCAGATTATAAGTGCCCTGTCTCCTATATAATGTGATCGGCGCTGTAATGTAGATAACAGTGGTCCTAGTAATAAAGAGGCTGTCACCAGCCTCTTTATTACTAGGACCACTGTTATCTACATTACAGCGCCAATCAGATTATGTAGGAGACAGGACACTTATAATCTGGTGACAGCCTCTTTATTACTAGGACCACTGTTCTCTACATTATAGCGCTGATCACATTATGTAGGAGACAGGGCACTTATAATCTGGTGACAGCCTCTTTATTACTAGGACCACTGTTATCTACATTACAGCGCCGATCACATTATGTATGAGACAGGACACTTATAATCTGGTGACAGCCTCTTTATTACTAGGACCACTGTTCTCTACATTACAGCGCCGATCACATTATGTAGGAGACAGGACACTTATAATCTGGTGACAGCCTCTTTAAAAACATAAAAATAATAAAAGGCAACGATAGTCTGATTTTAACCACAGGGCTTTTTTCAGGGTTGGCTGCTCTGCAGCACAGATAGCAAATTATGGTTTGAAATTGGATGCAAACTATTCCTGCAGGTGTCTCAACTTTTGGAGATTACCCTCAAACCCTCTGATTCTGTATAACCAGTGCTGGCGCAGGCGGCATCGCAACACCCTGCAGGGCAGGATTTGGACAGTTTTGCTCTTCAGGGCAGAGCGCATTGATATCATAATGGCAAGAAAAAGGCAATTTACAAAAGAAGACAGACAAGTGTAGGTCTGTCCTGCGGAGAATGGCTTGTCCTACAAGGCGTCAGTCAGTACAGTTTCCTATACCATCAGAAGGCTCTTGGAAAGTGGTGGAAATTCAGAAAGGACGAGGTCTCGCTCACCAAAGGCCACTACAAAATCAGATGACAAGTTTTTGAGAGCCAACAGTTTGCGTGATCAGCGCCTCACAGCACAAAATCCTTAAGCCGAGGTTAATGCAGCAAAAAATAAACCACTGTGAAGAGGAGACGTCTATCTGCAGGTCTGACAGGTCGAGTATCAGTAAGAAAGCCAAAGATAAGATTAAAATACAAAATAAGACTTGTCTGGGCCAAGCGGCACCTCCAGTGGACTACTGAAGAGTGGAAGAAGGTCCTATGGGCTGATGAATATAAATGTGACATCTTTGCTGCATCACGCAGGGTTTTTGTACGTCGTCCGTGTGTGACACCAACTGACAAACATGGAGGAGGAAGCGTCATGGTCTGGGGCTCTTTTGCTGGATCTGGAGTTGGCAACTTGCACAGTTACTGGCACTCTGGACAAAAAGGGGCAACAACCGCATTCTGACGTGCCATGAATACCCTCTGGTGTACAACTACTTGGTCAGGGGTTCATATTACAGCAAGACAATAATCCAAAACTTCTAGGTTATGTCAGGACGACCAAAGTAGCCAAGAAGAAGTCGGTGGCAATGGCCTGCACAGTCTCCAGACTTAACCCCGGTGAGCTTGTTTGGGATTAACTGGACAGAAAGGTGAAAGCAAAGCAACCTACAAGTGCGGCACATTAGTGGGAACTTCTGTACAAGGCCGGGAGGACATTTCTGACCAATATCTGAATGTCATTTCAGAAAGAATGATTGTGTTATATCAGATAGAGGGGCCGACTGTGAAGAGTCAAAGATCTAGATTCAATTTGTTGGAACACAGTTAATCCATTATTTTTAATCATTTTAACTTGTTTATTTCTTCTATGCTTTCATTTCAAAGTAAATTTGACCCTTTAAACTGTGTAAATATCAATAAAAATTGAGGTATTCTAAAACTTTTGGCAGGTAGTATATATGGACAGTGATGTCAGAGGTTCCCTCTAGAAGCAGAATCCCTGGCCAGAGAGACGGCAACGCCCTGTGTCTTCCACTCCAGGAGTAGCCCCTGACGTCACTGTACATATATGGATAATGACCCAGGGACTTTTCCAGGAGTGTAAACCTCGGCCAGAGAATCAGCAATGCTCTTGGCCGGGGATTCCACTCCTGGAGGAGCCACTGGTTTCACTGTCCATATATGTACAGTGACGTCAAGGGCTTTCCAAAGACAGGAGTCCCCAGCCAGAGAGCTAGAGTTGCTCTGGCCGGGGACTCCATAGTTGAAAGCCCAACATCACTGTCCATGTATGGATAGTGACGTCAAGGGCTTCCCTGGGCTCAGCGCTTAAAGTAGCGGGGAGTCCTTGACGAGTGGAGAAGCTCCCTCTCCGCTCCGTACTAATGCTGAAGCAGGAAGCTTACAGTTCCTTGCTTTAGCATTGGCTTCAACTGTATCTGCGTCCTAATGACGCAGATACAGTTCACACCAGGACATACCACCGCCGCCCAGGACACCGCCTGTAATTCGGGACTGTCTCGCTGAATCTGGGATGGTTGGGAAGTATAGGTTAGGTCAGCTATATAACTGGTCAGTCTGTATGTGAGAGAGCTATTTCCCATCCGGTGAGGGGACCCCTAGTGGTCAGGTCTGGTATATGGATAGTAAGTGGTTAAAATGGAAGAAGAAAATGAAAAGCGTCACACGCGCACGATGGTAAAAAAATTATTTTAAAGTAGCAAAGCAGACAACCAACAAGGTTACAGCCTGTTTCGCGCTATGTAGCGCTTCTACGGACCTATAAATAATGCACTTGGCGTACTTTAAATAGACCCCCCTGCATCATTACTCAAACAATGTGAACCAATAAAAATGGAAACCGAGTACAACGCCAATAAACCTACCTATCAGAAAGAAAAGATGATAAGGAGGAAACCTCCAGGTCACCGGTAGTTGCGTCTCCAGACACTTCGCATGGAACCCTGCGACGGCCAGCGGTAGAATCAGCAAGAAGAAAGGAGAAAAGTCCAGCGCTGTGTCAAATTTAAAAAGGAAGTATATTCCCAATTTTATTGGAGATGCAATTAAAAGACAAATAGGAGACGCAGTCTCAAGGTGTTTGTAGTAGCGGGCTGTTTGGCCTGAGCCTACGCGTTTCAAGCACACACGGTGCTCTTAATCATGGCAAAAAAATGTGAATGCCCCTTGTGCTATGTCTGCTTTATATGTAGTGTTGGTGATTGCACATTCATCGTGATTGGCTAGCTTTGATTGGTAAGTGATTCTGCAGCCGGAGTGTTTGTAAGGTGTAGTGAACTTAAAGGAACAGTGTCATCACAAATTATTTTTTTATATGTTAAAGATGTTAGTGCTTTATTAAAAACGTTTATATTCATTTGTGTGTTTGTGTTTTACTTTTTCTTATTTTTACACTTTTTCTTCCCTATGGGGGCTGCCATTTTTTGTTCCATTTCTGTGTGTGTCGATTAATGACACATACAGACATGGAATACGGCAGCCACAGTCCCATAGGGACTGCGAACGGCTCCTGTCCCATTGACTGCAGTGTACGGCGTCTGTGTGGGAGCTGCGCATGCGCCGCTCCCACACAGTCCATTTCGAAATTGGCGCCGTCCGGCGCCATTTTCCTGTGGACCGGAAGTCGCGGCCGGACAGTAATATTACTACTTCCGGTCGTGGCTTCCGGATTTGTGCACTTGGACCAGCGGCAGCAAACGGTGCGGACGGGCCGGAGGGAGCCGCGGCGACAGGAGCAGGTAAGAGATTTCAATGTATGTTCGTGTTTGTGTGTGTTTACTACTGTATGTAAACCTACTACACTGTGTGTTAGCTCAAAAAATGGCGACACACAGTGTAGGAGGTTACACCGTTCAAACCCCTCGTTTATCCCGGCACTAGCCAGGATAAAGGAGGGGGGGATGCTGAGAGCTCACTAGAGCGAGGGATTTTTACCCAATTTTGCAAAGCTGCAATTTTGGGGACAGCTCCATCTAGTGACCAGAAATGGGAAATATTATAAATTAGAATTAATTTATAATATTTCCTGACTCGTGAAAAAAAGAAAAAAAATTTGAACAATGTTTAATCACCCACACACTAAATGTTTAATTTTTTTTAAAAAACCATGTTTTTCTGGCAACACATTCCCTTTAAATAGAGACTGTCCACGCTGTATGATGCAAACAGATTTCCCTGTATAGTGAATTGACAGCATTTCATAGTATTTATTAGGAAACCTAAAACATTAGATGTATTTGATGGTTTTTAAACGGTACTTGTTGAGTCTCACTTTGTATAGTGATTATTGAATTTTCGATCAGTGCCTACCTTGGTAGTAATCCAGCAGAGCAAAGACATAGCAAAAAGGGGACCGACACATAAAACATTCAAATAAAAGACAAACATTCAAAAATAAGAGATGCAAATATTAGTCCAATAATCCAGATATGAATAGATCTCGAGCGACAATAGACAGAAAATAGTGGATAAATAACATTAGACATAAAAATACTTTGCATGTGGTTTAAAAGCGGAAAGAAACTGCTTCCCGATATGACACGATGTCCACAAGTCCAGATATACTCCGGAGCGGATAGAATATATTACATTTGTTTCCTTTGTGAACATGGATCTGTTCCGTTTGAAAAGTCAAGCTGCATGTGGTTCTAGAACAATGTCCAACATCCGTATCTCCCTGATTGTTACAAGATTCTAAAGACAGAAAAAAATCCATATTATTATAGCGGAAAAAACAGCTGATATAAATGTTATGTCTTCTAGAAATCGAATGGTTTTAGTTTTGGTGTTGCATGAAGAACCAGAAACAGGTGTTTACGTGTATAGGTGCCCTATGTTGTAAAGCGAGCTATATGTGGTAAATAATTGCAGTTTGATATATTCTTGTTTATGGTTTATCCCCTGTTATACATGTTGGTTATATGTTATCAACTTTTGTGTTAGAAGACCCCACCCCAGAGAACAGAAGTGGATAAGTGGGACCTGGATTGAACCTCCGTTAACCTGTAAAACTATCTGGAAACCGCATGGTGTGAATGGTGAGTTAGACTCCATGTTTTCTCCCTTTCTTTTAAACATTTGACTCAATTCCCCCGATGATTTGGCAACGTAAAGTGGGTTTGAAAAATGCTTGCAGGCGCGTATATAAACGTGCATATCGCGATAAACCTAGGTAAATACCTCTAGGCATCCAAATGTATCTGCAGGTTGATTCTCGATCTGCCTGGGAGGGGAGTCTGGGCTTCCAAAGTTACTAATAATATGGCGTCGTTTGTTACTACATAGCGGATACTTCTTCTTACAATTGTTTGGGTAAATGTTGGGACAGAACGCTCCTTCATGTTCTTTACTTTCACCGTCATAAATAGAGCCGAGCTGCGGATCTTTTCTGTTTTGTTCATTTATACTTATTTCTAACAATTATTGGTGTGAATAATAACAGAAAAATGTCAAGTATCGATCGGTTCCCTTTTATAAATCTTCCTGGATGTGGTTGATGTGGATAATTATAAAAAAAAAAAAGGCTATATTAATTTTCTAGCTTCGTGTATGAACATATTCCTTCAGATATCCCAAATTAAAGATCCTTTGGCGCTATATAACATGTGATTGTGGTATTTTGTGTTTAATAGTGAAACATCAGTTCTTTTTTGAACTTAAGACCTGCAGGAAAACGGGTTTGTAAATTATAAATCCAAAAAGCTTCTCGAGTTAAGAGGAGGTGTTTGAGATCTCCCCCTCTAATTGTTCCCCTAATTTTTTCAATTGCATATGTGCAAAAAGGATTGATACATCTGTTGTGGCCAGATATAAAGTGTCTGGCTGCATTAGAGATATTAGGAATATTGGGATTTCTTATATAGCCTAGGCGTTCCAGAACACGGATTTTACATTTTCTCGTGGTGCATCCCACATATTTTAGATTGCATGTGGTGCATTCGATGATGTAAACCACGTGGTTGCTATTGCAATTGATGTAGGATTTAATTGGAAAGTTCGTATTCTCTGTGGAATTGGAAAATTGTTTCGTGACTTTGGATACGTTGCATGTTTTGCAAGGTTGTGTTCCACATTTAAAATAGCCCTTATGTGTTAACCAGGACGGTTTAGGATTATTAGATGTTAAGACTGAAGGGGACAACATATTGCCAAGAGTGGTTGCCCTTCGGGATACTACTCTGCAGCCATTTTGTAAAACTTGTTCTAATTTGGAATCGTCAAACAGGAGAGGGATGTATTTGAGAACCATATTTTTAATTGTGTTAAACTGGTTACTGAATTGTAATCCTAAGGTTGGTACGTTGGGATTCATTAAATCCGGCTTGATAATTTTCTTATTCTTGTCGGTGAACAAAAGAGAATCTCTTGTTTTGGTACTAACTATTCTCTTGGCCCTTTCTAATGTCCACTTTTTATAGCCCCGTGCTTCCAGCCTGTGACATGCCTCGGTTTCTTCTTTGAGATACCCAATCTCTGTACTGCAATTCCTTTTGGCGCGTGTTAGTTCGCCTACCGGTATTGCCGTAATAGTATGTCTTGGGTGACAACTGGTGGCATGCAAAATGGTATTTCCCGAGACTGGTTTATGGTAAATTTCTGAACAGATGTGAGAACCAATAGTAGATGTCAATTTTATGTCAAGAAAATTGATAGTGGTGTCATTATGAGAATGAGTAAATCTAAGGTTCAAATCGTTGTCATTTAGAAACGTGAGGAAAGTGGGTATGGCAGATACATCTCCCTCTAAAGATGAATAGGAGGTCATCAATGTATCTGCCATACCAATGTATGTTTTCTGCATGGAAGTTAATGGTGGGAAATAGAAAATGTTCTTCCCACCAGGCCATAACTAAATTATCCAGAGATTGGGAAAATTTAGCTCCCATGGACACCCCTCTTTGTTGTAGATAATAGGTACCTGCAAAGTTAAAATAGTTATGCATCATTAGAAAATTGGTTACCTCTACCAAGAAATCTTGTAACGCTTGATCATATAAGCTATACTTGGAAAGGTGATGAATGAGGGCTTTGATGGCAACCGTATGGGGGATGCTGGTGTAGAGGGAGACTACGTCACAGGTAAGCCACGTGTAATCAAACAGCCAAGTTCCAAACAAAAAATCCCAATTATTATCCTCTACAATCTCGCACGGAGTCCATGGACAGATTCCAACAAGTCATGGAAAGAGAGCTACACAAGATTAAAGACCAGATGGGAAAGTACAAGTTCAATCCGAATCTCACCTTGGCCGAAAAACAAGCAATAAAAACCCTACGTGATAATGAAGATCTTGTCATAAAGATGGCAGACAAGGGAGGCTCAATTAGAGTTATGGACAAGGACATGTATATTGACCAGATCAATAAATTGTTAAATTATACAAATACCTATATCAAGTTACAACATAATCCAACAAATGGTTTTTCTTTGGAAATAAAAAAATCTATTAGACAAAGGTTTGAATGGGGGCCTACTCACTAGTAAACAATATGACTATATGCTAGTAGAATTTCCAATAATACCTATACTCCATGCTTTACCCAAGACACATAAGGGTATTAATCCCCCTCCAATGAGACCTATAGTCTCGGGTATAGGCTCATTAACCGAGAGAACGTCTGAATGGCTGGATTCCTTTCTACAGCCACTTGTATCTAGAGTACCTGGCCATCTAAGAGATACGAAAGATGTCTTGTCTATTTTTCATGACAAAATTTGGAGCCACAATTACACGTGGCTTACCTGTGACGTAGTCTCCCTCTACACCAGCATCCCCCATACGGTTGCCATCAAAGCCCTCATTCATCACCTTTCCAAGTATAGCTTATATGATCAAGCGTTACAAGATTTCTTGGTAGAGGTAACCAATTTTCTAATGATGCATAACTATTGTAACTTTGCAGGTACCTATTATCTACAACAAAGAGGGGTGTCCATGGGAGCTAAATTTTCCCAATCTCTGGATAATTTAGTTATGGCCTGGTGGGAAGAACATTTTCTATTTCCCACCATTAACTTCCATGCAGAAAACATACATTGGTATGGCAGATACATTGATGACCTCCTATTCATCTTTAGAGGGAGATGTATCTGCCATACCCACTTTCCTCACGTTTCTAAATGACAACGATTTGAACCTTAGATTTACTCATTCTCATAATGACACCACTATCAATTTTCTTGACATAAAATTGACATCTACTATTGGTTCTCACATCTGTTCAGAAATTTACCATAAACCAGTCTCGGGAAATACCATTTTGCATGCCACCAGTTGTCACCCAAGACATACTATTACGGCAATACCGGTAGGCGAACTAACACGCGCCAAAAGGAATTGCAGTACAGAGATTGGGTATCTCAAAGAAGAAACCGAGGCATGTCACAGGCTGGAAGCACGGGGCTATAAAAAGTGGACATTAGAAAGGGCCAAGAGAATAGTTAGTACCAAAACAAGAGATTCTCTTTTGTTCACCGACAAGAATAAGAAAATTATCAAGCCGGATTTAATGAATCCCAACGTACCAACCTTAGGATTACAATTCAGTAACCAGTTTAACACAATTAAAAATATGGTTCTCAAATACATCCCTCTCCTGTTTGACGATTCCAAATTAGAACAAGTTTTACAAAATGGCTGCAGAGTAGTATCCCGAAGGGCAACCACTCTTGGCAATATGTTGTCCCCTTCAGTCTTAACATCTAATAATCCTAAACCGTCCTGGTTAACACATAAGGGCTATTTTAAATGTGGAACACAACCTTGCAAAACATGCAACGTATCCAAAGTCACGAAACAATTTTCCAATTCCACAGAGAATACGAACTTTCCAATTAAATCCTACATCAATTGCAATAGCAACCACGTGGTTTACATCATCGAATGCACCACATGCAATCTAAAATATGTGGGATGCACCACGAGAAAATGTAAAATCCGTGTTCTGGAACGCCTAGGCTATATAAGAAATCCCAATATTCCTAATATCTCTAATGCAGCCAGACACTTTATATCTGGCCACTACAGATGTATCAATCCTTTTTGCACATATGCAATTGAAAAAATTAGGGGAACAATTAGAGGGGGAGATCTCAAACACCTCCTCTTAACTCGAGAAGCTTTTTGGATTTATAATTTACAAACCCGTTTTCCTGCAGGTCTTAAGTTCAAAAAAGAACTGATGTTTCACTATTAAACACAAAATACCACAATCACATGTTATATAGCGCCAAAGGATCTTTAATTTGGGATATCTGAAGGAATATGTTCATACACGAAGCTAGAAAATTAATATAGCCTTTTTTTTTTTTATAATTATCCACATCAACCACATCCAGGAAGATTTATAAAAGGGAACCGATCGATACTTGACATTTTTCTGTTATTATTCACACCAATAATTGTTAGAAATAAGTATAAATGAACAAAACAGAAAAGATCCGCAGCTCGGCTCTATTTATGACGGTGAAAGTAAAGAACATGAAGGAGCATTCTGTCCCAACATTTACCCAAACAATTGTAAGAAGAAGTATCCGCTATGTAGTAACAAACGACGCCATATTATTAGTAACTTTGGAAGCCCAGACTCCCCTCCCAGGCAGATCGAGAATCAACCTGCAGATACATTTGGATGCCTAGAGGTATTTACCTAGGTTTATCGCGATATGCACGTTTATATACGCGCCTGCAAGCATTTTTCAAACCCACTTTACGTTGCCAAATCATCGGGGGAATTGAGTCAAATGTTTAAAAGAAAGGGAGAAAACATGGAGTCTAACTCACCATTCACACCATGCGGTTTCCAGATAGTTTTACAGGTTAACGGAGGTTCAATCCAGGTCCCACTTATCCACTTCTGTTCTCTGGGGTGGGGTCTTCTAACACAAAAGTTGATAACATATAACCAACATGTATAACAGGGGATAAACCATAAACAAGAATATATCAAACTGCAATTATTTACCACATATAGCTCGCTTTACAACATAGGGCACCTATACACGTAAACACCTGTTTCTGGTTCTTCATGCAACACCAAAACTAAAACCATTCGATTTCTAGAAGACATAACATTTATATCAGCTGTTTTTTCCGCTATAATAATATGGATTTTTTTCTGTCTTTAGAATCTTGTAACAATTAGGGAGATACGGATGTTGAACATTGTTATAGAACCACATGCAGCTTGACTTTTCAAACGGAACAGATCCATGTTCACAAAGGAAACAAATGTAATATATTCTATCCGCTCCGGAGTATATCTGGACTTGTGGACATCGTGTCATATCGGGAAGCAGTTTCTTTCCGCTTTTAAACCACATGCAAAGTATTTTTATGTCTAATGTTATTTATCCACTATTTTCTGTCTATTGTCGCTCGAGATCTATTCATATCTGGATTATTGGACTAATATTTGCATCTCTTATTTTTGAATGTTTGTCTTTTATTTGAATGTTTTATGTGTCGGTCCCCTTTTTGCTATGTCTTTGCTCTGCTGGATTACTACCAAGGTAGGCACTGATCGAAAATTCAATAATCACTATACAAAGTGAGACTCAACAAGTACCGTTTAAAAACCATCAAATACATCTAATGTTTTAGGTTTCCTAATAAATACTATGAAATGCTGTCAATTCACTATACAGGGAAATCTGTTTGCATCATACAGCGTGGACAGTCTCTATTTAAAGGGAATGTGTTGCCAGAAAAACATGGTTTTTTAAAAAAAATTAAACATTTAGTGTGTGGGTGATTAAACATTGTTCAAATTTTTTTTATTTTTTTCACGAGTCAGGAAATATTATAAATTAATTCTAATTTATAATATTTCCCATTTCTGGTCACTAGATGGAGCTGTCCCCAAAATTGCAGCTTTGCAAAATTGGGTAAAAATCCCTCGCTCTAGTGAGCTCTCAGCATCCCCCCCTCCTTTATCCTGGCTAGTGCCGGGATAAACGAGGGGTTTGAACGGTGTAACCTCCTACACTGTGTGTCGCCATTTTTTGAGCTAACACACAGTGTAGTAGGTTTACATACAGTAGTAAACACACACAAACACGAACATACATTGAAATCTCTTACCTGCTCCTGTCGCCGCGGCTCCCTCCGGCCCGTCCGCACCGTTTGCTGCCGCTGGTCCAAGTGCACAAATCCGGAAGCCACGACCGGAAGTAGTAATATTACTGTCCGGCCGCGACTTCCGGTCCACAGGAAAATGGCGCCGGACGGCGCCAATTTCGAAATGGACTGTGTGGGAGCGGCGCATGCGCAGCTCCCACACAGACGCCGTACACTGCAGTCAATGGGACAGGAGCCGTTCGCAGTCCCTATGGGACTGTGGCTGCCGTATTCCATGTCTGTATGTGTCATTAATCGACACACACAGAAATGGAACAAAAAATGGCAGCCCCCATAGGGAAGAAAAAGTGTAAAAATAAGAAAAAGTAAAACACAAACACACAAATGAATATAAACGTTTTTAATAAAGCACTAACATCTTTAACATATAAAAAAATAATTTGTGATGACACTGTTCCTTTAAGTTCACTACACCTTACAAACACTCCGGCTGCAGAATCACTTACCAATCAAAGCTAGCCAATCACGATGAATGTGCAATCACCAACACTACATATAAAGCAGACATAGCACAAGGGGCATTCACATTTTTTTGCCATGATTAAGATCACCGTGTGTGCTTGAAACGCGTAGGCTCAGGCCAAACAGCCCGCTACTACAAACACCTTGAGACTGCGTCTCCTATTTGTCTTTTAATTGCATCTCCAATAAAATTGGGAATATACTTCCTTTTTAAATTTGACACAACGCTGGACTTTTCTCCTTTCTTCTATCAGAAAAAAACCCAGCACTATGCGTCAGCATAACTGTCAAATAACTGTGCTGTGACGCGTCGGCCCCAGAAGCCTTACCGCGCATGCGCAGCAGCAAGATGCTCATAACGCATGCGCGATGATGTGTCCAGACCCGCGCGTCCCAGCGGGATGGGTAAAAATCAACTGTGGCATCTAAGCCAACAGGCAACATTTCAGAGTTGGGGGTGCTATTCTCTGCTTAGCAGCGCTTCAGGAAGAGGACCCTGTCACTCAGCAGCACCAATACAACACCCTAGTAGCCCTACAATACCCTGGCAGCCCTACAACAGCACCCTGGCAGCCCTACAACAGCACCCTGGCAGCCCTACAACAGCACCCTGGCAGCCCTACAACAGCACCCTGGCAGCCCTACAACAACACCCTGGCAGCCCTACAACAACACCCTGGCAGCCCTACAACAGCACCCTGGCAGCCCTACAACAACACCCTGGCAGCCCTACATCACCCTAGCAGCCCTACATCACCCTGGCAGCCTTACAACAGCACCCTGGCAGCCCTACAACAACACCCTGGCAGCCCTACAACAGCACCCTGGCAGCCCTACAACAGCACCCTGGCAGCCCTACAACACCCTAGCAGCCCTACATCACCCTGGCAGCCCTACAACACCCTAGCAGCCCTACATCACCCTGGCAGCCCTACAACAACACCCTGGCAGCCCTACATCACCCTGGCAGCCCTACAACAACACCCTAGCAGCCCTACATCACCCTGCCAGCCCTACATCACCCTGCCAGCCCTACAACAACACCCTAGCAGCCCTAAATCCCCCTGGCAGCCCTACAACAACACCCTGGCAGCCCTACATCACCCTGGTAGCCCTACAACAACACCCTAGCAGCCCTACATCACCCTGGCAGCCCTACAACAGCACCCTGGCAGCCCTACAACAGCACCCTGGCAGCCCTACAACAACACCCTGGCAGCCCTACATCAACCTGGCAGCCCTACATCACCCTGGCAGCCCTACAACAACACCCTAGCAGCCCTACAGTAAAGGATCTGCCAGGCACAGCTTCGGGGTTAACTCCCATAGGTAATCAGCCCTACATCACCCTGGCAGCTCTACAACAACACCCTAGCAGCCCTACATCTCCCTGGCAGCCCTACATCACCCTGGCAGCCCTACAACAACACCCTGGCAGCTCTACAGCAGCACCCTGGCAGCCCTACAACAACACCCTGGCAGCCCTACAACAACACCTTGGCAGCCCTACATCACCCTGGCAGACCTACAACAACACCCTAGCAGCCCTAAATCACCCTGGCAGCCCTACATCACCCTGGTAGCCCTACAACAACACCCTAGCAGCCCTATATCACCCTGGCAGCCCTACAACAACACCCTGGCAGCCCTACATCACCCTGGCAGCCCTACAACAACACCCTTGCAGCCCTACATCACCCTGGCAGCCCTACAACAACACCCTAGCAGCCCTACAACAGCACCCTGGTAGCCCTACAACAACACCCTGGCAGCCCTACATCACCCTGGCAGCCCTACAACAACACCCTGGCAGCCCTACAACAGCACCCTGGCAGCCCTACAACAGCACCCTGGCAGCCCTACAACAGCACCCTGGCAGCCCTACAACAACACCCTGGCAGCCCTACATCACCCTGGCAGCCCTACATCACCCTGGCAGCCCTACAACAGCATCCTGGCAGCCCTACAGCACCCTGGCAGCCCTACAACAACACCCTAGCAGCCCTACAACAGCACCCTAGCAGCCCTACAACAGCACCCTGGCAGCCCTACAACAGCACCCTGGCAGCCCTACAACAGCACCCTGGCAGCCCTACAACAACACCCTGGCAGCCCTACAACAGCACCCTGGCAGCCCTACAACAACACCCTGGCAGCCCTACATCACCCTGGCAGCCCTACAACACCCTAGCAGCCCTACATCACCCTGGCAGCCTTACAACAGCACCCTGGCAGCCCTACAACAACACCCTGGCAGTCCAACATCACCCTGGCAGCCCTACAACACCCTAGTAGCCCTACAACACCCTGGCAGCCCTACAACAGCACCCTTGCAGCCCTACAACACCCTGGCAGCCCTACATCACCCTGGCAGCCCTACAACAGCACCCTGGCAGCCCTACAACAACACCCTGGCAGCCTTACAACACCCTAGCAGCCCTACATCACCCTGGCAGCATTACAACAGCACCCTGGCAGCCCTACAACACCCTAGCAGCCCTACATCACCCTGGCAGCCCTACAACACCCTAGCAGCCCTACATCACCCTGGCAGCCCTACAACAGCACCCTGGTAGCCCTACAACAACACCCTGGCAGCCCTACATCACCCTGGCAGCCCTACAACAACACCCTAGCAGCCCTACATCACCCTGCCAGCCCTACAACAACACCCTAGCAGCCCTAAATCCCCCTGGCAGCCCTACAACAACACCCTGGCAGCCCTACATCACCCTGGTAGCCCTACAACAACACCCTAGCAGCCCTACATCACCCTGGCAGCCCTACAACAGCACCCTGGCAGCCCTACAACAGCACCCTGGCAGCCCTACAACAACACCCTGGCAGCCCTACATCACCCTGGCAGCCCTACATCACCCTGGCAGCCCTACAACAACACCCTAGCAGCCCTACAGTAAAGGATCTGCCAGGCACAGCTTCGGGGTTAACTCCCATAGGTAATCAGCCCTACATCACCCTGGCAGCTCTACAACAACACCCTAGCAGCCCTACATCTCCCTGGCAGCCCTACATCACCCTGGCAGCCCTACAACAACACCCTGGCAGCCCTACAACAGCACCCTGGCAGCCCTACAACAACACCCTGGCAGCCCTACAACAACACCTTGGCAGCCCTACATCACCCTGGCAGACCTACAACAACACCCTAGCAGCCCTATATCACCCTGGCAGCCCTACAACAACACCCTGGCAGCCCTACATCACCCTGGCAGCCCTACAACAACACCCTTGCAGCCCTACATCACCCTGGCAGCCCTACAACAACACCCTAGCAGCCCTACAACAGCACCCTGGTAGCCCTACAACAACACCCTGGCAGCCCTACATCACCCTGGCAGCCCTACAACAACACCCTAGCAGCCCTACATCACCCTAGCAGCCCTACAACAGCACCCTGGCAGCCCTACAACAGCACCCTGGCAGCCCTACAACAGCACCCTGGCAGCCCTACAACAACACCCTGGCAGCCCTGCATCACCCTGGCAGCCCTACAACAACACCCTAGCAGCCCTACTGTAAAGGATCTGCCAGGCACAGCTTCGGGGTTAACTCCCATAGGTAATCAGCCCTACATCACCCTGGCAGCTCTACAACAACACCCTAGCAGCCCTACATCACCCTGGCAGCCCTACATCACCCTGGCAGCCCTACAACAACACCCTAGCAGCCCTACAACATCACCCTGGCAGCCCTACAACAGCCCCCTGGCAGCCCTACAACAACACCCTGGCAGCCCTACAACAACACCCTGGCAGCCCTACATCACCCTGGCAGCCCTACAACAACACCCTAGCAGCCCTACAACAACACCCTGGCAGCCCTACATCACCCTGGTAGCCCTACAACAACACCCTAGCAGCCCTACATCACCCTGGCAGCCCTACAACAACACCCTAGCAGCCCTACATCACCCTGGCAGCCCTACAACAACACCCTGGCAGCCCTACATCACCCTGGTAGCCCTACAACAACACCCTAGCAGCCCTACATCACCCTGGCAGCCCTACAACAACACCCTAGCAGCCCTACATCACCCTGGCAGCCCTACAACAACACCCTGGCAGCCCTACATCACCCTGGCAGCCCTACAACAACACCCTAGCAGCCCTACATCACCCTGGCAGCCCTACATCACCCTGGCAGCCCTACAACAGCACCCTTGCAGCCCTACAACAGCACCCTTGCAGCCCTACAACAGCACCCTGGCAGCCCTACAACAGCACCCTGGCAGCCCTACATCACCCTGGCAGCCCTACAACAACACCCTGGCAGCCCTACAACAGCACCCTGGCAGCCCTACAACAGCACCCTGGCAGCCCTACAACAACACCCTAGCAGCCCTACATCACCCTGGCAGCCCTACAACAACACCCTGGCAGCCCTACATCACCCTGGCAGCTCTACAACAACACCCTAGCAGCCCTACATCACCCTGGCAGCCCTACATCACCCTGGCAGCCCTACAACAACACCCTAGCAGCCCTACAACAGCACCCTGGCAGCCCTACATCACCCTGGCAGCCCTACATCACCCTGGCAGCCCTACAACAACACCCTAGCAGCCCTACAACAGCACCCTGGCAGCTCTACAACAGCACCCTGGCAGCCCTACAACAGCACCCTGGCAGCCCTACAACAACACCCTGGCAGCCCTACATCACCCTGGCAGCCCTACAACAACACCCTAGCAGCCCTACTGTAAAGGATCTGCCAGGCACAGCTTCGGGGTTAACACCCATAGGTAATCAGTCTGCACCTGAATCTACGTCTCTGAGACTGACTCCATCTTCCACCACTCAGGGTGGCAGGCTTAGGAGTGGGAGAGCCTATCGCAGCCTGGCCAGACGGAGCTAGCTCCCGCCCTGTCTATTTATACCTGCCTTTCCTGTTCCTCCTTTTCTTGTGATTCTTTTCGTGTGGTTTCCTGGCCCAGCTACAGCTCCTAACTATTTGATCCTGATCCATACTGACCCTGGCTTACTGACTACTCTCCTTCTCTGCGTTTGGTACCTCGTGCTCTCCTGGTTTGACTTGGCTCGTTCACCACTCTGGTTGCTCACGGTGTTTCCGTGGGCAACTGCCCCTTTCCCTTTGCTTTGTATTCCCTTGTATGTTTGTCTCGTGCACTTACTGAGCGTAGGGACTGCCGCCCAGTTGTACCCCGTCGCCTAGGGCGGGTCATTGCAAGTAGGCAGGGACAGAGTGGCGGGTAGATTAGGGCTCACTTGTTCGTTTCCCTACCCCCGTCGTTACATAATCACAAGCCCATACCTAGTCTACCCTGGTCCCTGACACCACTATGGAACGCTTAGAAGGGAAGAAAGGTTGGATCCAGCATTCGTGGAAATAAAAGGAATCTTTTTCCAAGTTTTAATTATTCTTGTTAAAAAATAAGAGGTTCGATAGCATGTATAATATCTTGCAATGATAGGAGTAATGGTAGGTAGCCTACGCGTTTCAGACGGTATCTCCGTCCTTATTCATGGCTATGGAACCCCTTGAGACCCTGGCTCAGCAAATGCAGGGTCTCTCCCTACAGGCCCTGGCTCAGAGGGTCAACCAGCCTGATGCTACCTTTGGTAGTTCCTCTCACCTCACCTCCTGAACCCCACCTCAAGTTGCCCGACCGGTTCTCAGGGGACCGGAGGGCTTTTCTCTCCTTTCGGGAGAGTTGTAGGCTTTACTTTCGCTTAAAGCCTCATTCCTCAGGTTCTGAGAACCAGCGGGTGGGTATAATTATGTCCCGGCTCCAGGAAGGGCCCCAAGAGTGAGCCTTCTCCTTGGCTCCTGACGCCCCTGAATTTTCCTCCATTGATCGTTTCTTTTCTGCTCTTGGACTGATTTATGACGAGACTGACAGGACTGCCTTTGCCGAGAATCAGCTGGTGACCTTACGTCCGGGTAAGAGACCTGTTGAGGAGTATTGTTCTGACTTTAGGAAGTGGTGCGTAGCTTCTCGGTGGAATGACCCTGCCTTAAGGTGCCAGTTTAGGTTGGGTCTGTCGAATGCCCTGAAAGACCTGCTAGTTAGCTATCCCTCTTCTGACTCTCTAGATCAGGTTATGGCTTTAGCGGTACGACTTGACCGACGTCTCAGGGAACGACAACGTGAACGTTTGTGTTTTCTCCTCCGACTCCCCCATGATGCCTCCCGAGGTTCCGTTGCTTCGTTCCTCCCCGGAAGACTCAGAGGTACCTATGCAACTCGGGGCCTCCGTGTCCCCCCAACAACGTAGAGATTTCCGCAGGAAGAATGGTCTCTGCTTTTACTGTGGGGATGACAAGCATCAAGTGAACAACTGTCCTAAGCGTAAGAATGCAGCCGGAGAACTTCCACGCCTAAGTGATCATCGGGGAGGTCACTTGGGCGCACAGGTATTTCCCGTAAATATGAAACGTAATAAGATCTTGCTTCCCTTTCAGGTTTCTTTTGGTGGTAGGTCTGCTACCGGCAGTGCCTTCATGGATTCAGGGTCCTCTGCTAATATCATGTCTGTGGAATTTGCTATGTCAATTGCTATGCCTTTGATTGATTTGCCTAAACCTGTCCCGGTAGTGGGTATCGACTCCACTCCTCTTGCTAATGGTTATTTTACACAGCATACCCCTGTTTTTGAACTCCTTATTGGCTCCATGCATTTGGAGCAGTGCTCTGTACTGTTGATGCAGGGATTATCGTCCGATTTGGTTTTAGGCCTTCCCTGGTTGCAGTTGCATAATCCCACGTTTGACTGGAATACTGGGGAGCTGACCAAATGGTGTAATGAATGTTTGACGTCATGTTTTTCTGTTAATTCTATTTCTCCCCCTGAGGAGGTGAACACGCTACCTGAGTTTGTTCAGGACTTCGCTGATGTTTTCTCTAAGGAGGCCTCCGAAGTGTTACATCCTCATAGAGAATACGATTGCGCTATCGAATTGGTACCAGGAGCTAAGCTTCCTAAGGGTAGGATATTTAATCTTTCTTGTCCCGAACGTGAAGCCATGAGAGAGTATATCCAGGAATGCCTGGCCAAGGGTTACATTCGCCCCTCTACTTCTCCGGTAGGTGCTGGCTTCTTCTTCGTTGGGAAGAAGGATGGTGGTCTTAGGCCATGCATTGACTACCGTAACCTGAATAAGGTCACTGTAAGGAACCAGTATCCCCTTCCTTTGATTCCTGATCTCTTTAATCAGGTTCAGGGGGCCCAATGGTTCTCTAAGTTTGATCTACGGGGGGCGTATATCCTTATCCGCATCAAAGAGGGGGATGAGTGGAAGACTGCGTTTAACACACCCGAAGGTCATTTCGAATACCTCGTCATGCCCTTTGGGTTGTGTAATGCTCCGGCGGTCTTCCAGAATTTCATAAATGAGATTTTGAGAGATTACCTGGGGGTATTTCTTGTAGTGTACCTTGATGACATACTGGTGTTTTCCAAGGACTGGTCCTCCCACATTGAGCATGTCAGGAACGTGCTCCAGGTCCTTCGGGAAAACAAACTGTTTGCAAAAACTGAAAAATGTGTGTTTGGGGTACAGGAGATACCATTTTTGGGTCGAATCCTCACTCCTCATGAATTCCACATGGTCCCCGCCAAGGTTCAGGCTGTGGCGGAATGGGTCCAACCTGCCTCCCTGAAGGCGTTACAGTGTTTTTTGGGGTTCGCTAATTATTACAGGAGATTTATTGCTAACTTCTCGGTCATCGCTAAGCCTCTTACGGACCTCACTCGCAAAGGTGCTGATCTCCTCCACTGGCCTCCTGAGGCTGTCCAGGCTTTTGAGGTCCTTAAGAAGTGCTTTATCTTGGCCCCGGTGCTGGTTCAGCCCAGCCAAATGGAGCCATTTATCGTGGAAGTTGACGCATCCGAGGTGGGAGTGGGGGCTGTCTTGTCCCAGGGTACCAGGTCCCTCACCCATCTCCGTCCCTGTGCCTACTTCTCCAGGAAGTTTTCGCCCACTGAGAGTAACTATGATATTGGCAACCGCGAACTCTTAGCCATTAAATGGGCATTTGAAGAGTGGCGCCACTTCCTGGAGGGGGCTAGACACCAGGTAATGGTCCTTACCGACCACAAGAATCTGGTTTTCCTAGAATCTGCCCGGAGGCTAAACCCGAGACAAGCTCGATGGGCACTATTTTTTACTAGATTCAACTTTTTGGTTACCTATAGGGCTGGGTCTAAAAATATTAAGGCCGATGCACTGTCGCGTAGCTTCATGGCCAGCCCTCCTTCGGAGGAAGATCCTGCTTGTATTTTGCCTCTCAGTATAATCATTTCTTCTATTGATTCTGATTTAGTCTCTGAAATTGCGGCTGATCAAGGTTCTGCTCCCGGGAACCTTCCTGAGGACAAGCTGTTTGTTCCCCTGCAATACCGGCTAAGGGTACTTAGTGCGGAGTCATGATTTTCCCTATCTGGTCATCCAGGCATCCTGGGTACCAAACACCTCATTGCCAGAAACTATTGGTGGCCTGGGTTGCCTAAAGACGTTAAGGCCTACGTCGCCGCATGTGAGGTTTGTGCTAGGTCCAAGACTCCCAGGTCCCGACCAGCGGGCTTACTACGTTCGTTGCCCATTCCCCAGAGACCTTGGAGGCTCTCCATGGATTTTATCACCGATTTGCCTCCATCCCAAGGCAAGTCGGTGGTGTGGGTGGTAGTAGACCGCTTCAGTAAGATGTGCCACTCAAGAAACTACCCAACGCCAAGACGTTAGCTATCTTGTTTGTCAAACACATCCTGCGTCTCCATGGGGTCCCTGTCAATATTGTTTCGGACAGAGGGGTACAATTTTTGTTTCTTTGTTTTGGAGAGCCTTCTGTAAAAAGTTGGAGATTGATCTGTCCTTCTCCTCTGCCTTCCATCCTGAAACCAATGGCCAAACTGAGAGGACTAATCAATCTCTAGAACAATATTTAAGGTGTTTTATCTCTGACTGTCAATATGATTGGGTCTCATTCATTCCCCTCGCCGAATTTTCCCTTAATAACCGGGTCAGTAACTCCTCAGGGGTCTCCCCCTTTTTCTGTAATTTTGGGTTTAATCCACGGTTCTCCTCCGTTTCACCTGGTAGTTCTAACAGTCCTGAGGTAGAGGTCGTTCATCGGGAACTGTGCACAGTCTGGGCCCAGGTTCAGAAGAACCTAGAGGCGTCCCAGAGCGTACAAAAAACTCAGGCTGATAGAAAACGTTCTGCTAACCCCTTGTTTATGGTCGGGGATCTGGTGTGGTTATCGTCTAGGAACTTGCGTCTTAAGGTCCTGTCCAAGAAGTTTGCTCCCCGGTTTATTGGGCCATATAAGGTCATTGAAGTCCTCAATCCTGTCTCCTTCCGGCTGGAGTTACCCCCATCTTTTCGTATACACGACGTGTTTCATGCCTCCCTCCTTAAACGCTGCTCCCCGTCCTTGGCTCCCTCGAGGAAACCTCCTGTTCCCGTTCTCACCCCTGAGGGGGTGGAATTCGAGGTGGCCAAGATTGTGGACAGCAAGATGGTCCAAGGCTCCCTCCAGTACCTAGTCCATTGGAGAGGATACGGGCCTGAGGAGAGGACTTGGGTACCCGCCCGGAATGTTCACGCTGGGGTATTGGTTAGGAAGTTCCACCTTCGTTTCCCCAGTAAACCAGGTCCACTTAGAAAGGGTCCGGTGGCCCCTCATAAAAGGGGGGGGGTACTGTAAAGGATCTGCCAGGCACAGCTTCGGGGTTAACACCCATAGGTAATCAGTCTGCACCTGAATCTACGTCTCTGAGACTGACTCCATCTTCCACCACTCAGGATGGCAGGCTTAGGAGTGGAAGAGCCTATCGCAGCCTGGCCAGACGGAGCTAGCTCCCGCCCTCTGTCTATTTATACCTGCCTTTCCTGTTCCTCCTTTGCTTGTGATTCTTTTCGTGTGGTTTCCTGGCCCAGCTACAGCTCCTAACTATTTGATCCTGCTCCATACTGACCCTGGCTTACTGACTACTCTCCTTCTCTGCGTTTGGTACCTCGTGCTCTCCTGTTTTGACTTGGCTCGTTCACCACTCTGGTTGCTCACGGTGTTTCCGTGGGCAACTGCCCCTTTCCCTTTGCTTTGTATTCCCTTGTATGTTTGTCTCGTGCACTTACTGAGCGTAGGGACCGCCGCCCAGTTGTACCTTGTCGCCTAGGGCGGGTCGTTGCAAGTAGGCAGGGACAGAGTGGCGGGTAGATTAGGGCTCACTTGTTCGTTTCCCTACCCCCGTCGTTACACCTACATCACCCTGGCAGCCCTACAACAACACCCTGGCAGCCCTACATCACCCTGGCAGCCCTACAACAACACCCTAGCAGCCCTACATCATCCTGGCAGCCCTACAACAACACCCTGGCAGCCCTACATCACCCTGGCAGCCCTACAACAGCACCCTGGCAGCCCTACAACAGCACCCTGGCAGCCCTACAACAACACCCTGGCAGCCCTACAACAACACCCTGGCAGCCCTACATCACCCTGGCAGCCCTACAACAACACCCTGGCAGCCCTACAACAACACCCTGGCAGCCCTACATCACCCTGGCAGCCCTACACCAGCACTCTGGCAGCCCTACAACAACACCCTAGCAGCCCTACATCACCCTGGCAGCCCTACATCACCCTGGCAGCCCTACATCACCCTGGCAGCCCTACAACAGCATCCTGGCAGCCCTACAGCACCCTGGCAGCCCTACAACAACACCCTAGCAGCCCTACAACAGCACCCTAGCAGCCCTACAACAGCACCCTGGCAGCCCTACAACAGCACCCTGGCAGCCCTACAACAACACCCTAGCAGTCCTACAGCACCCTGGCAACCCTACAACAACACCCTGGCAGCCCTACAGCACACTGGCAGCCCTAGAACAACACCCTAGCAGCCCTACAACAACACCCTAGCGTCCCTACAACAACACCCTGGCAGCCCTACATCCCCCTGGCAGCCCTACAACATCACCCTGGCAGCCCTACAACATCACCCTGGCAGCCCTACAACAACACCCTGGCAGCCCTACATCACCCTGGCAGCCCTACATCACCCTGGCAGCCCTACAACAACACCCTGGCAGCCCTACTGTGTGAATAGACCCTTAGAGAAGGTAAGGAAAGTCCTTTTACCTCTCACACCTGCTGGATGCAATCTAAATATTAGGAAGGAAAAATAACTGTCCACTTGGGTATGCAATCCCAGTCTTACACGAGGTCCCTTCTCAAAGTTTTAGAATAGAGTTCCCCTAGTCCACTAAAGAAAACCACTCGTCCCTCCAGCAATCAAACAAGATTCTGCCCTCCTACCCATCAAAGAAGAAAGCGCATCATGGTGCAGAAATCCCAATAACAAATGAAGGATAACGGTACAGGTGTAGGAATAACCCTCACCTGGGATGGTTGCAAAATGTCAAGGCACAACTCTGGTTACACGCAAGGGATGATGTAGTTCAGGGGTCTCAAACACGCGGGCCGCATGCGACCCCTCAAGCTGACATCTGCGGCCCACAGGACACCAAAGTTCCCTCGGGAGATCAGAGATTTGGCTGAAGGAGGAGCCCGCCGCGCTGCTGGATCATTGGTGGTAGGTGAGCAATGGCCAAAAAGCCAACCGTAGATAGTGCAACACCCCTGTAGATCGCGGCCCACACACCCCACCCCGTGGACAGCGCTACACCCCCCTCACTGCAGTTAGCTCTATTGGGGCTACCTCTAGGGGTGGAATCTCCAGCCAGAGCGTTGCCGATGCTCTGGCCTGGGATTCCTCTGCGGGAGGAGCCCCTGAAGTCACTGTCCATATATTTGCTCACCATATATGTCATAAACATGTAACTGCAGTTCTGATAGATTCTCTGTGATACCTTGTATCTTAAATGCACACCTGCTTCCATAACTGCTACTTAATACCATTCAGACATGGACTACATTACGGTTCCTATACTACACTATATTGTGTGCAACTCCTCCATGAAATGATAATACAATGACATCTTATCTTGGACAGGTACAGTTGTTTCCTCAAACTGTTACACAGACACGGTCCGGTTACATTCCACCTACTACTGACGGACCACACGGACCACACGCACACACACACACGTATACAGATGTATTTATACACACAAAACACATTTATTCATACCACCTGATGCTCTACACTGTCCCATGGTGATAGACACTTTTCCTTTTTTATATTACCCAATGTTGTACACATCTTTGTTGTATATATTTTCTAAAATGCATTTCACTGTAAATCTGAATACTTTACATCCTGTATTTGCTTATGGAATATCTATATTATACTAATCTACCTGTGTATGTTCCTCTAGTGCCCGACGAAGGTCTTACAACCGAAACGTTACTTTGCACATATAGTCACTGGCATTACGAAAAAATTCTAAATAAATTCACTTTACCTTTCCAAGATTGTGCCGAATACAATTCTTTCTATTTCTTCAACTGGGTTGGGACCCTATTCTGAGCACCTGAGAAAAACTAGTGCTATCTGAACAACACCATAAATATATATGTAACTATGTAAGTAATGTCGCTGCAGAATTTAGTATGTCCGTTAACGTTGGACATTATCTGCATTTGTCCATGAGCTCCAAATTGGTGAATGCTCTCGCAATGGTGGATCTGAGAGAGGTCGGCCGGAGAGAGTCCATGACCTGCAGCTTCGGTGTTCAAACGATCTCTGCCCTAGGGGGCGGATCCATCTTTATTTATAGGAAAATGAGAGTAGGTGGTGACCTCATAATGAGAGTAGGCGGTGACCTCATAATGAGAGTAGGTGGTAACCTTATAATGAGAGTAGGCGGTGACCTCATAATGAGAGTAGGCGGTGACCTTATAATGAGAGTAGGTGGTAACCTTATACTTGCAAACCTAAACATTCTATATATGGTAATATCCAAAATTCCACATATGGTATAATGACAGGAAAGGTGTAGGCTTTGGTTTCAGCCAATCATCTACAATATGATAATGACTCTGATTCAGCCAATAAGAATTATATCAATGCATTATAATAATTCTTCACCCTCCGAACCCCCGGTGGCCTGAACCTTGTCCCATGGGAAGGACACACATTTCAGATACACAAGTTAATTTGTCTCTACTTCTTATCTCACTAGAGAATGGAGACTGCAGAGAAGTGTAAATTAATTAAACAGAGGCCTGAATCCAAGGCTGAGAGATGGTAAACAATGTCATTGTCCATTCCACCAAGGTTATTTGATCTGCTCCTTAAAAGAGTAATAAAACATTCAAGAACACAACATAGAATTGCTTCAGGACGCCGCTGACATTTACTTCTTACTTATTAATCTCAAGATGGCTCCTTCAGGCCAAAAGATAGATTCCAATGATCCAAAATGGACGCCGACCATACAAGATGGAGTCCATGCAAAATGTTATCTTTTAACCATATTCTAATCACCTTCACAAAAGCAATAAATGTTCACACATATAAAGATAATTAAAATATTTTTGACAATTCCCTTCTTTTGAACATAAATTTGCTTAGCCATGTATTCGAATATTCACCCGAGATTACGTTCTGGTTAGCTCCCCTAATCCAGGGCACCGTGTGCCATTCACCTCGAGATGAATACTCAGGATACGTGTCTAGCAATAGGTGCGTGCACAGCGTTACACACTGTACACACCTGAAGAGTTAGGGAAATACAGGTTTCACAATTCGGGCAATACCATCTATCTTGGTGGTTTTCTACGACTTGACAGATAACTTTATCAGGTATGGAAGCATTCAGTGTCACGTAAACAGGTGGCTCTGAATGTTTCCTCCCACCTCGGTTCTTAGGGTGGTGGGTGGTGGGGGGTCTGGACCTCATGCACTTTTATATCCTGTGCTGTTTTCTTAACTGCTGATACTTTTGCAATAAAACATGTTACAAGTTTAAACATAATATATCTCTATCTACGTAGCTGGTTGTAGTCTGGCTCGAGTACATACTCCTGGTCTGGCTCGGGTACATACTCCTGGTCTGGCTCGGGTACATACTCCTGGTCTGGCTCGGGTACATACTCCTGGTCTGGCTCGGGTACATACTCCTGGTCTGGCTCGGGTACATACTCCTGGTCTGGCTCGGGTACATACTCCTGGTCTGGCTCGGGTACATACTCCTGGTCTGGCTCGGGTACATACTCCTGGTCTGGCTCGGGTACATACTCCTGGTCTGGCTCGGGTACATACTCCTGGTCTCCTGGGTGGCAACCACTTATATGCTTTACAACCACATATATGACATACATGTTGGGTGAAGCACATCCCTGGAGTGATGAAACTCCTGCAATCCAGGAGAACAAGATCATGTCCCGTCCGGTGGCATTCATCGATGCCACCCCCTTTATCAGTTAGATGACCTCGTATTGCACCTTCTAGACCCTGCGTCATCCACTTTCTAGCTGTCTCGGAGCACTGGGAGCCGCCAGTTGCTTTTACCCCCACACAATATACATATTTTGTGTCTCTTCCCTCCCAGCCGGTGAGGTTTACAGCATCAAACAACATGTCATTTCTTATTGGCCGACCTATGTTTGTGCATTCACACACTGTCATTGGGGTAACAGTTAATCATGTACTGTGATACCCCTGGCCTGAGATCTATTTTCCCGAGCGCTTTCCTCTTTGAGTATGTTGCACGGTTAAACAACAGCCAAGGATCTGATATCCATGCTGCTATTATAAGAGAGACAACTCCAGGAGAGTAAGGGTTAAGCGCTAGAGAAAAGAGATGGGACCGCAAGGCCAAGGCAATAACGTTATCTATCTTCAGATATGGCATCGTTTCTGAGTGGAGACATATACAACAGTCCAGTAATGTAGTCAATCCTGATATCACTTGATGTTTGATAAACTTGTCATTAAACTCTTCTTCCAGCTCATCATTTAGACTATAGGTAAAGTAGAGATGACAGAGAAGATGGCGGTCAGCTGGAGCTTGACGAGACCCACAGTTCAGCCTCGTGATTGAGGACCTGTCAGCAGTGACCGGCGTGTCCAAGTTCTGTCCTTCCAATGTAACGGATGTGGAAGTTGTGAGTTGGACTTGGTGCGGACGTCACAGTGCGGCTCTAGTGCTTTACGGTGTCTCTTTAAACACGCCCAGTCCCCCGGCTGTAAACAATGTCCTCCTATCACTGAGGATCTGGAATGGAATCATAAACATATTTATACATCTGCGTGAGCTGTTTCTTCAGAGCTCCCACATAACGGGTGAGGTCAGAGGGCAATGGGCAGGCACTCAGTCCAGGGTTTATGGGTTTCAGCCATGACCTTCTGGATTTTTAACTTCAAGATCCCATTCAACCTTTCTACCTTCCCATTGCTCTGGGGATACGGGGTGTGAAAAGCTGCTCTATACCCAGGACCTGCAGGATTTCTTGGAGTTCCTCTCCAGTAAAGTGAGTTCCTCTATCACTTTCTATTGTCTCAGAGACCCCATATCTACATACCACTTCTGAGAGCCATCTTTCTTTTGCTGTGGCCCTACGTTACTGGCCACGCCTCAGGCCACCCAGAGAACAGATCTACACAGACCGCTACATGTCATACTGTCTCACCTTTGGTAACTGAGTCAATCTGCAATCGCTGATATGGGTGGGCCGCCTTTACCATATGCCTTTTTGCAACCCGCACAGTTTTGCCTATGTTATGGCAGACACATATCCTGCACCTCTGGACAAATCTGGCAACAGCACTTGCTGAAACCTCGGGGGTACCCACCATTTGGTCACCATTGCACTCATTCCTTCTCTTAACACATGCGTTGGTCCGTGCATTAGTTGGGTTATCATGGGGAAGAGGACTCTGGGTAGGCACATCCTGTTACCCACCTTCCATCCTCCCCTTCACTGGCACCTTTTGTCTGCCAATGTCCTTTTTCCTCTTATGTGGCTTGACTTTGTAATCTACTTAATATTATCATGTCTATGGGACTATGCTGGTCAAGAATACTACGTCCTCCTCTATGAGGGACATGAGAGCCGCAGCTTTCGCAGCCTTGTCTACTAGTCTATTTCCCCTCGCTGCGGGGGCAGCTTGCACTTTAGTAAGAGCTGGCACTTTGCATATACCTACATGCTTTGGCAGTGTCAGAGCCTGAAACAGTTCTCTCACTCTCTCAACATTATGGGTTTAACCGAGGATCCAGCAATATCTCTGCTCCTCCAGATTAGGCCATAATCATGTGCAATACCAAAAGCATATCTAGAGTCAGTATATATATATATATATATATTTACCTTCAGTCAGTCTACACGCCTCAGCGAGTACCTTCACCGCCACCTCCTGTGCTGACACGGAGGATGGGAGTGGTTGTTACTTTATTACCTCTGTTTCAGTAGTGACAGTATATACCCAGTCTTGTAGCCTCCTTCATGGTGGTACCTGGAACCATCTACAAGAGAAACTCAAAAGCTGGATTAGATATTGGATCCCCTGTTAGATTCTCTAATGTTTTCATCTCTATTTTCATTAATTCAATACAATTATGTTGGTGACCTGTGACCTGGGGAATCAAATGTGCTGAGAAACCAACTTCCCACCAGGCTGGAAATTCACTGTCTGCTGTTTCCTGTGACTTATCCCATTCCCTCTCAAGTCTCCCATTGACCATATAACCTATCCATGTAACCTATCCATATAACCCATCCATTTCTTCCTCCTTTGTTGAACCCTGCGGAAGCAATGTAGTAGGGTTTAACACTGTACATCAATGTATGGTTAGTTTTATATGGGGTGATGAGACTGGTCTCATACTTAGTAGACATGTGCTTAGTGTGTGCTTGATGAAGAATCTCACTAACAGCATGGGGCCCCCTGAGAACTAGAGGCTAATCTTAGCACTATGTCTGTTGTCTTGTCTTTGAGTAGAGCAGCTGCTGCTACTACACAGATACAAGACGGAAGGTACAACGTTGTTGTTTTTTGCATTGTTAGGGAGAGGGGCTTATTATAAGGACATACACATTCCTTCAGTACCTCGGCCTCCAAATACTGTCTTATCTGGTTATCAATACTTTTCAACTGTGGGAGGCTCGGAGGGCACTGCTTCAACTGGGGTTTGGGCCTGTTTTGAAAACAATTATAACAGTCACAGGGGCCACAGACATGCGTCCTACATCTGTTTACCCTGCGCCCAGAAGGAGGACAGGACCGTCCTCAATATTCCTGAGATGTGAGGTCTTCCTCCTCTCCGTCCAATCCCCATAGAGTGCAGCACACATAAAATTTAGCATATCAGTAACTTCAATCTGTCCATCAGACTTATATCCAATGACAACCTGAATTGCTGCAAGGAGGTCAGAAACCATAAGATTGACTGGACAGGAATCTGACACCATAAACGCAACAGCTCCTGTGAATGCTGTCATCTTATTTGCATTTTCATTTCAAAAAATATATTCCCAATATGTTTGTGTGAGTGTGTGTGTGTGTGTGTGTGTGTGTGTGTAGTGTGTGTGTAGTGTGTGTGTGTGTGTGTGTGTGTAGTGTGTGTGTGTGTGTGTGTGTGTGTGTGTGTGTCATGTGCATATACCAGCATTAAACAGAAAGGATACTCTTATAAATTAATAAGAGGTTTGCAAAATATTTGGTTCCTTAATTAGTATATGTCAATTATTAAATAAACCAATCTATTAAGACAAATGATGAAACCTCGTGCACTATATACGTCATCACATGCCAATGGAAACTTCTAATATCAAATAATAATAACCTAAAATGTAACAATGACATAAAGAAAATCTTTCTTGTCGATTCACTTCTCATGTGGTGATTTCAAATAAACCATTTCCCTTTCAAAATAGTTCAGCGCACACACCGGTCACTCGCACACCGGTCACTCGCACACCGGCCACTCGCACACCGGTCACTCGCACACCAGTCACCCGCACACCGGCCACTCGCACACACCGGTCACTCGCACACACCGGTCACTCGCACACCGGCCACTCGCACACCGGTCACTCGCACACCGGCCACTCGCACACCGGTCACTCGCACACCGGTCACTCGCACACCAGTCACCCGCACACCGGCCACTCGCACACCGGTCACTCGCACACCGGCCACTCGCACACCGGCCACTCACACACCGGTCACTCGCACACCAGTCACTCACACACCGGTCACTCACACACCAGCCACTCACACACCGGTCACTCGCACACCGGCCACTCGCACACCGGCCACTCGCACACCGGTCACTCACACACCGGTCACTCGCACACCGGCCACTCGCACACCGGTCACTCGCACACCGGCCACTCGCACACCGGCCACTCGCACACCAGTCACTCACACACCGGTCACTCACACACCAGTCACTCACAATACCGGCTGTTCCCAGACACTCTCAGTACTGAGAATCCAATCTCACACGTGTAAACCTTTTGTGTGTGACCTTATGTAAAACAAGTATATAACTAGAGTGACTGTGTATAAACTCCTATTCTTGGATTCTTCATCCAATGAACTATAATCTTCATTTAGTAATGCGCATCATATTAAATTTAAATATGAATGAAATTTTTCATTGTGGTCGACACATAAAACACAAATAACGTAACATATAAACATAAAACATAAAACATATAATACTCAATCCTGTGTTCTTATTAGGCTTTTTTCCTCAATCTTTAAGTTACAGTTCTTATTTTGCACTTTCTGCAGACACCGCTAAACTACAGATAACAGAGAATGTAGCATTAACCCCTTACTAGCTAAAACTTATGAGCTACAAGGTCAAAATGTCACCATGTTCTCCTGTCAATCAATGACCAAACATCCTCACGTTAACACACGTTACTCTCTTATCATTAGTTCTATTAGTCTAACACGGTTACTATAGATTAACAATATCTTGTTAGACATTCCATGCAATTATTAAAATGACTGTTAAATAAACCAAAAAGGAAAAAGATTTACAGTAAAGTTTAAAATGTCTTGGAAAACTCCTATAACGAGAGGAAATGTCTTTAGTGACAATTTAGGACAGATGATATACAGAATATTCCAACAAGCAGATCTGGATAGAAATCCATAAGAATCTTCACTTTATCAATCTCACGTCTTCTACAATCCGGGGTCATTACACGTAAAATTATCCTATTGGCTTTATTTCTATTTCTAGCCAATTCCTAATCCACATCTAGCTCTCTATCAATAATCCCTGAACATTTCACCCAATGTTCCCTTTTTAGGAAGTGAAGAGTTAATTGATTCCTTTATGAATTCTGATGACGCCTTTCCATAATGTATGGCTGATTACTGATCACATGTCACCCCGGGAAACCTCTTGTTTCTGGAAACCTTTGGTTTATAAAGCTGTACATAGAAGAATTATAGTTGGCACATTCTTTTCTACTGGAACGTCTCTATCTATAGAATTGGACGCTGGTTAATTCTTACTGACAACTGTGTTTCCTAGTGGTTTTTTTTGTTTTTTTCTCTGGTACATTCAATCACTTCTATCTGTGCTCTGCAACTCTGTCTATTAATCCAGGGCCCATCATCTCTCAAGAAACCATCCCCTCAAGTATAACTGAAAACTCCCTGCTTGGGCATTCCCGCTTTTTAAAAAAAAAATTTTTTTTATATATTTGCTCCAGGTTCTTTAACAATATCTGCTGCTGTTTTACCACACCCTGTGCCTTGGGTGTTATGCCCCAGTTCCCGGCAGGCCAGCACTTTACCTCGGGCATACTTCGATCCAGATTTCCCCATGCCCTCTGCTAAATCCCAGACTTACTAATATAGCCAACTTTATCTTGACTTTTCAGGGTCAAGACAAAGCTGGCCACATCCGCACTAACTCTTCAGTCTATTTTCCTGGCCTACTTAACCCTTCGGCCTATATTTAGTCTGTCATTGGGGATCCCGGTTTTTTATTATTTTTTTTTTTTTTCCCCCCAGGACCCAATGCACTCTGCTAAATCATTTAGTCTGTCATAGGGGTTCCCTATGCACTTCTGCTGATCAGTAGGGCAACCGCGTATATCTGATCGGTTTAAACAGCAGCCAAATAACTATCGTCAACAAGCACAAGTCCCTCAGTATACTTCTATTTAATAGTATATATTCATGTCCCAAGAGTGAGCTTCACAACTGTATATCACTCATCTTGTCTGAAATACAACTCTTCAATACATGGCTTGTTTTTAACCATTTATGACCTAAGGGATCCATTTACGGTGTTCATTTTCATTACAAGATCTTTAAATACGGAAATGCCTGTGCTTCCTAAGCCACAATGTTCGAGAACTGAAATGGCTGCTTTTGTATTCGGTGAAGATGCTCATGCGGATTGTGTGAATGCATCCCTACAAAGCAAATTCAGAGATTTGGAAAAACTAGCATCCAGTGAGACCAGAGTGTGGTGGGATCTCACCACACTGCGCAATTACATCTCAAAAGACATGATTCCGAGGGGTCTCAGACTGCGCAAAGTACCGACACATAAATATTCAGAAGAATTTTTGACTGACTGGAATAAGATATTATCGGAATGTTCCATCAACCTTATGACTCTCATTACCAAGCATGAGGAGATTAAGCTCACAGAGCTACAAACAGATCTTACCAAAATCAGGGAGGAAATCAGCTCATCTACCAGCTCACCAGATTATGCAATGTTACAGAGAAGAATGGACGATCACTTGGAAAAATTGGAGAAGTCTATTGCGGATACTAAGAAAACCAAATTTATGCGTGACAGCCAAGATTACAGGAATAACGAAGTCTATTCTTGGAATAGTGGTATTTTCAACAGACGTGGAACAAGATCTATTTTAAGGAAACGAAATAACTCACACAAATTTAACTCCAGTTCACACAGGGTCAGTTTCAGTTCGACTGAACCCGAAACAACTGATGGAGCGGAGGGAGACTCGGATCCTGAAATGGCACAAGGAGTTCGTACATCTAGGTCTCAATATGGCAACAAGCGAGACTTCTCAAAAAACGGGGGAAGAGGGGGGGCAGGAAGCACAGATCGAATGGATATCATCCAACCCAGACGATTGAGGAATCACAGGTGAATTTAGATGTGATCAATTTATCATCTGCACCTCTCTCCCCGATTCAACTCAAGGTTTTATCACGAGGACTCAATTTTGTGCCCAATCAAAATTTTGACGTCTTTTCCACTCTACTTGACATCAACAAGTTTATCCGCAATCTCACGGTGAAAAGGCACTTCCTAACTTCGGAAGCAACCATAGATGAACAAACAGCAGACCCTATTGTCAATAGCAACAACTACAGAACGCTTATGTTCCAAGAACAGCTGGCATTACTTTGTCTTGAAGACCTTGCTAACGAACAAACACAGAAGTCAAACACCTAAATTTATCACAAAAAATCCTAGGTTTTATCCAACTCAGTCTCGGACGGAATCCATGGACACTTTTCAATCAATCATAGAGAGAGAATTACACAAAATCAAAAATCAAACGGGACTTGACAAAACCTCACATAATTTATCCACCGCAGAAAAACAAGCCATCAAATCCTTGAAAGAAAATGAGAACATTGTAATTCGCATGGCTGACAAGGGAGGTTCCATTACAATTATGAATAGGGTCATGTATATGGACCAGATTCTCTCATTATTGGACGATGCCAATACCTATGTGAAGTTGTGTCACAATCCTACTAATGATTTCTCCAATGCATTGAGGGATGTACTAGATGAGGGCTTGGATCAGGGCTTATTAAAGGCATGGTGTTGCCCTAAAAACATGTATTTTTTTTAAAAATTAAACATTTAGTGTGTGGGTGATTAAACATTGTTCAAATTTTTTTTTTTTTTTTTTGGCACGAGCCATGTAATATTATAAATTATTTCTAATTTATAATACTACCCATTTTTGGCCACTAGATGGGGCTGTTCCCAAAATTGCAGCATTGCAACATTGGGTTAAAAGCCCTCGCTCTAGTGAGCTCTCAGCATCCCCCCCTCCTTTATCCTGGCTAGTGCCGGGATAAACGAGGGGTTTGAAAGGTTTAACCTGCTACACTGCGTGTCGCCATTTTTTGAGGTAACCCACAGTGTAGTAGGTTTACATATAGTAGTAAACACACACAAACACTAACATACATTGAAATCTCTTACCTGCTCCTGCCGCCGCGGCTCCCTCTGGCCCGTCCGCTCCGTTTGCTGCCGCTGTTCCATGTGCACAAGTCCGGAAGCCGCGACCGGAAGTAGTAATATTACAGTCCGGCCGCGACTTCCGGTCCACAGGAAAATGGCGCCGGACGGCGCCAATTTCGAATAGGACTGTGTGGGAGCGGCGCATGCGCAATTCCCACACAGACGCCGTACACGGCAGTCAATGGGACGGGAGCCGTTCGCAGTCCCTATGGGACTGTGGCTGCCGTACTCCATGTCTGTGTGTGTCGTTAATCGACACACACAGAAATGGAACAAAAAATGGCAGCCCCCATAGGGAAGAAAAAGTGTAAAAATAAGAAAAAGTAAAACACAAACACACAAATGAATAAAAACGTTTTTATTAAAGCACTAACATCTTTAACATATAAAAAAAATTATTTGCCATGACACTGTTCCTTTAAGTAAAAAACAGTATGACTACCTATATGTGGAATTCCCAGTGATACCTATAATGCACGCATTGCCCAAAACACACAAGGGCATCATTCCGCCCCCGATGCGGCCTATAGTATCCGGTATAGGGTCTCTAACGGAGAGAATCTCAGAGTGGCTTGATTGCCACTTACAGCCATTGGTTTTAAGGGTGCCGGGTCATTTGAGGGACACGAAGGATGTACTTTCCATCTTTCAAAACAAAATCTGGAACCCAGACCATACATGGTTAAGTTGTGATGTGGTCTCTCTCTATACAAGTATTCCACACTCAACTGCTATCAAAGCCCTCACCCACCATCTTCATAAATATAGTGGATATGACCCGATTTTGCAAAACTTTATAGTTAAGGTGACCAATTTCCTGATGGCACATAATTACTTTAATTTTGCGGGCACCTTTTATCTCCAGAGGAGGGGGGTATCCATGGGGGCAAAGTTCTCTCCATCCCTGGCCAACCTGGTCATGTCTTGGTGGGAGGAATCCACTCTATTTTCCCTATCCAATCCATATGCTGGTCATGTCCACTGGTATGGCAGATACATCGATGACCTCCTATTCATTTGGGAGGGCGATGTGTCTGCCATACCGGAGTTCATGGCCTTCATCAATGATAATGATCTTAACCTTAGGTTCACATATGTTACCAATGACACAACCATCAATTTTCTGGATATTAAGTTCGTTTCTAAAATCGGTTCTAAGGTGTGCACAGAGATCTACCATAAACCCATATCGGGTAACACGCTGTTACACGCCACTAGCTGTCATCCTAAGCACACCATTTCGGCAATACCCGTGGGCGAGCTGACAAGGGCTAAGAGGAACTGCAGTACACAGTCAGGATACATCAAAGAGGAATCCAGGATATGTCGCAGGCTCACAGCCCGTGTGTATAGGAATTGGACACTAGAAAGGGCCAATACTATTGTCAAAGACAAAGATAGAGACAGTCTCCTGTCCATTGAACATAAGACAGACACCACAAGCTCCAGTACAATAGACACCAATATACCAACTTTGGTACTGCAATATAGCAACCAATTCAATCTCATTAGAAACATGGTACTTAAATATATTCCTCTGCTATATGAAGATGCTAAATTGGAAGAGGTACTAAGTAATGGATGTCGTGTGGTATCACGGAGACCTCCAACTCTTGGGAACATGTTAGCCCCCTCGTTATTGACAACCAGTCTCCCCAAACCCACATGGTTAACCCACAAAGGGTATTTCAAATGTGGAACACACCCATGTAAGGTTTGCAACTTTTCCAAGATCACTAAAGAGTTTTCGAATTCCTCAAGTAGCATCAATTTCCCAATCAAATCGTACATTAACTGCAATAGCAACAATGTAGTTTATGTTATAGAATGTACTATTTGCAAGTTAAAATACGTGGGGTGCACTATAAGGAAATTTAAACTCCGTGTTTTAGAACATTTGAGCTATATCAGGAACCCCAATTTTTTGAACATCTCAAGTATTTCTAGACACTTCATTTCACAACACAACCGGTGCACCAATTCATTTTGCTGCTATGCAGTGGAAAAAGTTAGAGGTACTATAAGAGGGGGTAATATCAGACAACGCCTGTTAACGAGGGAGGCCTTTTGGATTTACAACCTGGAAACACGATTCCCACTAGGTTTGAATGTTAGGAAGGAACTCATGTTTCATTACTGAAACAATAAATCACATATAAATAGCCAATTTCGTCCCCTTATGATACTGAGGGATTAACATCGATAGCTACATGATTTTCCCTACAGGGATATGATCCATCATAGCTTATCATTATTTTCAGCACCACATACTGTGGACAGCGACATTAGCTACGTGATGTTTTTTCTTCAAACATCCCTCTGGCATTCTTGTCAAGACAAACGGGCACATTATTTTGATATCTAGCTATTCTAACTCAGGGGACTTAATCAAGGGGCTAGACTTCATAGGTATTCACCACATACAATATTTATTGTGACAGTTTAGAGTATATTCAGCACCATCTACTATGGACAGCGACATCAGCAATACAAACCATCGGCTAAATAATTTGCGAACATACCCGATTCACCGGAACCTACTATAAAATTGTCGTTCCTGGAGATTATATACAACAATTGGAAGTGCACTCATTGGTGAGACCATATTTCAAAAGCAAGTTACCAAATATGGCACGGTAGATGGCTATGTACAGTATACTCAATATTCCTTACTATCAACACCTATTGTGGGGTTTCTCTCGTATCGAACACTATATTTAGAGTATATTCAGCACCACATACTTTGGACAGCGCCATCAGCCATATGAGCTATTTTTTTGACAGATTATATTAAGGTTAGTTTTACCAAACTGGATGTTAGGGATCTGCCAGGTACTTCATCTAGGTATACTCCTGGGATTAATCAATCCACACCTGAGGCCAGACCTGTTCGACTGACACCATCTCCCACCAACCAGGGTGGCAGGCTCAGGAGTGGGAGAGCCTATCGCGGCCTGGTCAGTCGGAGTTAGCTCCGCCCCCTGCCCTTTATTACCTGCCCTGTTCTCTCTCTCAGTGCTTGTAATTCTTTTGGATTCCTGGCCCCACTGCTGCTTGCTCCAGCCTGCTTCTGCCGTGCTTCTGCCTTGCTGCAGTTCTGCTTGACCTGCTTTGCTTTGCCCCTGGCTTGCTTCTGTCTCCTTGCCCGCTTGGGTGTACTCACTTGGTCCTGGTCCTGACTGTCCGTTCGCCGCTCCGTTTCCTCGTGGCGTTCCGTGGCTACTGCCCCTTCCCTTGCATGTTCCCTGTTTGTTTTCCTGTGCACTTAGACAGCGTAGGGACCGCCGCCCAGTTGTACCTCGTCGCCTAGGGCGGGTCGTTGCAAGTAGGCAGGGACAGGGCGGTGGGTAGATTAGGGCTCACTTTCCCTTCACCTCCTTCCTGCCATTACATAATTACAAGCCCTTACCTAGTCTACCATTTCTCCTACGCTGACGCTATCATGGACCCCCTTGAGACCCTGACCCAGCAGATGCAGGGCCTCTCCCTACAGGTCCAGGCCCTGGCCCAAAGGGTCAATCAGGGTGACGCTGCTTTAGTAGTACCCCTCACCTCACCTCTAGAACCCGACCTCAAGTTACCTGACCGGTTCTCAGGGGACCGTAAGACGTTTCTCTCCTTCCGGGAGAGTTGCAGACTGTATTTCCGCCTAAAGCCCCACTCCTCAGGTTCCGAGAACCAGCGGGTGGGTATCATCATATCCCGACTCCAGGAAGGGCCCCAAGAGTGGGCCTTCTCCTTGGCTCCTGACGCCCCTGAACTTTCCTCTGTTGATCGTTTTTTCTCTGCCCTCGGACTCATTTACGACGAGACTGACAGGACTGCTTTAGCCGAGAGTCAGCTGGTGACCTTACGTCAGGGTAGGAGACCGGTTGAGGAATACTGTTCTGATTTTAGGAAGTGGTGCGTAGCTTCTCAGTGGAACGATCCGGCCCTAAGGTGCCAGTTTAGGTTAGGATTATCTGACGCCCTGAAGGATCTGCTGGTTAGCTACCCCTCGTCTGACTCCCTTGACCAGGTTATGGCCCTAGCAGTACGACTTGACCGACGTCTCAGGGAACGTCAGCTAGAACGCTTCAGTGTGCTCCCCTCTGACTTTTCTGCGATCCCCCCCGAGGTCCCGTCTCCTCGCCCCTCCACGGAGGACTCGGAGGTACCTATGCAACTCGGGGCCTCCATGTCCCCTCGACAACGTAGGGAGTTTCGCAGAATGAATGGTCTCTGCTTCTACTGTGGGGACGACAAGCATCTACTGAACACCTGTCCCAGGCGCAGGAATAAGAAGCCGGAAAACTTCGGCGCCTAAGTGATCATCGGGGAGGTCACTTGGGCGCACAGGTATTCCCCGTTAATGTGAAACGCAATAAAATTTTGCTTCCCTTTCAGGTCTCGTTTGCTGGCCGGGCTGCCACGGGCAGTGCTTTCGTGGATTCAGGGTCATCTGCTAATATCATGTCTGTGGAATTTGCTATGTCTCTAAAGATGCCTTGTATTGATTTACCTTATCCTATCCCTGTAGTAGGAATCGACTCTACTCCCCTTGCTAATGGTTATTTTACTCAGCATACTCCTGTTTTTGAACTCCTGGTTGGCTCCATGCATTTGGAGCAGTGCTCTGTACTGGTGATGCAGGGATTATCGTCTGATCTGGTTTTAGGCCTTCCCTGGTTGCAGTTGCATAATCCCACGTTTGATTGGAATACTGGGGATCTCACTAAATGGGGTAGTGAATGTCTTATGTCATGTCTTTCTGTTAACTCTATTTCTCCCCGGGAGGAGGTAAACACGCTTCCTGAGTTTGTTCAGGACTTCGCCGATGTGTTCTCTAAGGAGGCCTCCGAGGTGTTGCCCCCCCATAGAGATTACAATTGCGCTATCGATTTGGTGCCTGGTGCCAAGCTTCCTAAGGGTAGGATATTTAATCTTTCTTGTCCTGAACGTGAAGCCATGAGGGTGTATATCCAAGAATGCCTAGCCAAGGGTTTCATTCGCCCCTCGACTTCTCCTGTAGGTGCTGGCTTCTTCTTCGTGGGGAAGAAGGATGGTGGTCTTAGGCCGTGCATTGATTATCGTAACCTGAATAAGGTCACCGTAAGGAACCAGTACCCACTTCCTTTGATTCCGGATCTTTTTAATCAGGTTCAGGGAGCCCAATGGTTTTCTAAGTTCGATCTACGGGGGGCATATAACCTTATCCGCATCAAAGAGGGGGATGAGTGGAAAACTGCGTTCAACACACCCGAGGGTCATTTCGAATACCTGGTCATGCCCTTTGGGTTGTGTAATGCCCCTGCTGTCTTCCAGAATTTTATTAATGAAATTCTGAGAGATTACCTGGGAAATTTTCTTGTTGTGTACCTTGATGACATACTGGTGTTTTCCAAGGACTGGTCCTCCCACGTGGAGCATGTCAGGAAGGTGCTCCAGGTCCTTCGGGAGAATAATCTGTTTGCTAAGACTGAAAAATGTGTCTTTGGGGTACAGGAGATACCATTTTTAGGGCAAATCCTCACTCCTCATGAATTCCGCATGGACCCTGCCAAGGTTCAGGCTGTGGTGGAATGGGTCCAACCTGCCTCCCTTAAGGCGTTACAGTGTTTTTTAGGGTTCGCCAACTATTACAGGAGATTTATTGCCAACTTCTCGGTCGTCGCTAAGCCTCTTACGGACCTTACCCGCAAGGGTGCTGATGTCCTCCATTGGCCCCCTGAGGCCGTCCAGGCCTTTGAGACCCTCAAGAAGTGCTTTATCTCGGCCCCCGTGCTGATTCAGCCCAACCAAGAGGAGCCATTTATTGTGCAGGTTGACGCTTCCGAGGTGGGAGTGGGGGCCGTCTTGTCCCAGGGTACCAGCTCCCTCACCCATCTCCGCCCCTGTGCTTACTTCTCTAGGAAGTTTTCGCCCACGGAGAGTAACTATGATATTGGCAACCGCGAACTTCTAGCCATTAAATGGGCTTTTGAGGAGTGGCGGCACTTCCTGGAGGGGGCCAGACACCAGGTAACGGTCCTTACGGATCACAAGAATCTGGTTTTCCTAGAATCAGCCCGGAGGCTTAATCCTAGACAAGCTCGGTGGGCACTATTCTTTACCAGATTTAATTTCTTGGTTACCTATAGGGCTGGGTCCAAGAATATTAAGGCTGATGCTCTGTCACGTAGTTTCATGGCCAATCCTCCTTCTGAGAAGGATCCTGCTTGTATTTTACCCCCTGGTATAATCGTCTCTGCCACGGATTCTGATTTAGCTTCTGATATCGCGGCTGATCAGGGTGCAGCTCCCGGGAACGTCCCTGGGGACAAACTGTTTGTTCCCCTGCAATACCGGCTGAGGGTACTCAGGGAAAACCATGACTCCGCTCTATCTGGTCATCCTGGCATCTTGGGCACCAAACACCTCATTACCAGAAACTATTGGTGGCCTGGGTTGCCTAAAGACGTTAGGGCTTACGTCGCCGCTTGTGAGGTTTGCGCTAGGTCCAAAACCCCTAGGTCCCGACCTGCGGGCCTACTACGTTCCTTGCCCATTCCCCAGAGACCTTGGACCCATATCTCCATGGATTTTATCACCGATTTGCCTCCATCTCAGGGCAAGTCGGTGGTGTGGGTGGTAGTCGACCGCTTCAGCAAGATGTGCCACTTTGTGCCCCTTAAGAAGCTACCTAACGCCAAGACGTTAGCTTCTTTGTTTGTGAAACACATCCTGCGTCTCCATGGGGCCCCAGTCAATATCGTTTCTGACAGAGGGGTACAATTTGTTTCCTTATTTTGGAGAGCTTTTTGTAAAAAGTTGGAGATTGATCTGTCCTTCTCCTCCGCCTTCCATCCCGAAACTAATGGCCAAACGGAAAGGACCAACCAATCCCTGGAACAATATTTAAGGTGTTTCATCTCTGACTGTCAATTCGATTGGGTCTCATTCCTTCCCCTTGCTGAATTTTCCTTGAATAACCGGGTCAGTAACTCGTCAGGGGTCTCCCCGTTTTTCTGTAATTTCGGGTTTAACCCAAGATTCTCCTCCGTCTCCCCTGGTTGTTCCAATAATCCTGAGGTAGAGGATGTTCATCGGGAACTGTGCACCGTCTGGGCCCAGGTTCAGAAGAACCTAGAGGCGTCCCAGAGCGCACAAAAGATTCAGGCGGATAGTAGACGTTCTGCTAACCCCCGGTTTGTCGTCGGGGATTTGGTCTGGTTGTCGTCCAGGAACTTGCGCCTTAAGGTCCCGTCCAGGAAGTTTGCTCCCCGATTTATTGGACCTTATAAGATCATTGAAGTCCTCAACCCTGTATCCTTCCGTCTGGAGCTCCCCCCATCATTTCGCATACATGACGTCTTCCATGCCTCCCTCCTTAAACGCTGCTCCCCGTCCTGGTCCCCCTCGAGGATACCTCCTGTTCCCGTTCTCACCCCTGAGGGGGTGGAATTCGAGGTGGCCAAGATTATGGACAGTAGGATGGTCCAGGGCTCCCTCCAGTACCTGGTCCATTGGAGAGGATACGGGCCGGAGGAGAGGACTTGGGTACCTGCCCGTGATGTTCACGCTGGGGTATTGATCAGGAGGTTCCACCTTCTCTTCCCCACTAAACCGGGTCCCCTTAGTAAGAGTCCGGTGGCCCCTCATAAAAGGGGGAGTACTGTTAGGGATCTGCCAGGTACTTCATCTAGGTATACTCCTGGGATTAATCAATCCACACCTGAGGCCAGACCTGTTCGACTGACACCATCTCCCACCAACCAGGGTGGCAGGCTCAGGAGTGGGAGAGCCTATCGCGGCCTGGTCTGTCGGAGTTAGCTCCGCCCCCTGTCCTTTATTACCTGCCCTGTTCTCTCTCTCAGTGCTTGTAATTCTTTTGGATTCCTGGCCCCACTGCTGCTTGCTCCAGCCTGCTTCTGCCGTGCTTCTGCCTTGCTGCAGTTCTGCTTGACCTGCTTTGCTTTGCCCCTGGCTTGCTTCTGTCTCCTTGCCCGCTTGGGTGTACTCACTTGGTCCTGGTCCTGACTGTCCGTTCGCCGCTCCGTTTCCTCGTGGCGTTCCGTGGCTACTGCCCCTTCCCTTGCATGTTCCCTGTTTGTTTTCCTGTGCACTTAGACAGCGTAGGGACCGCCGCCCAGTTGTACCTCGTCGCCTAGGGCGGGTCGTTGCAAGTAGGCAGGGACAGGGCGGTGGGTAGATTAGGGCTCACTTTCCCTTCACCTCCTTCCTGCCATTACACTGGACATGGACAATAACGATATTTAGCTATTCAGGCAACATCCTCTCTGGGGGTTATTCATCCTGTGAATTGTAATACGGAATTATCGAACACGAGACCGTTTGCAGAATTAACCTCATTTATTTAATAATATTCATATTCATAGTTATATTTCATCAAATGTAGCTGGCATGTACACATGCTTTATTTCTATTTTACTTTATTACAATATTTTATCTTTTCATTTACTCAAACGGTCTTTACGCATAGATACTTTCGATACACATCTTTCTGATGCACTCCGTTTTATTCATAGATGAACCATGGGCATCGTGCCTTTCTTTCCCTTTCCTTTTTTTCAACTGAGAGCTTAGATACGTAGGTGATGACCGTCTCGTGTTTCTCTCTTTAGTGCATTTCATATCTCTAACAGTATTTTACTGCTAATGATTTTACACACCTGGAGATAAAATACATCATACATAATGACATAATGTTAAGTAAATATTGAACTTAATGAAGGTCTTTCCGACATTGATTTATGTTACATATATCCTCCAGAATAAACTTTAGAATTAAACTCTTACAATCAACAAAGTGCAAGTATAAGAAATAATGTCTTTTTCTTGAAATGAACTAACATAGGAAATATTGAGAGAAATTTTGTATATACTCACGTTAAAACGCATGAACATCTTACACCCCTATTCAGATCTTACTCTTATTCAGTCTGTTCAACCATTCCCAATCAAATACTCATGAAACTTGATATAATTTTCCGAGATCTCGAGACGAATTTAAGTGTAGTTATAGCATGCAACTATGACACTTACATAGTTCACATAGCGTTACCCAGGTCATATATGTGGAATTCAACTCATTTTATTATACCGGGAACCATATTCCCGTCTGTCTTTTAATTATATTTTCGATTTATTTGGATGCTTATATTGTATATTTCAAACATCTTATATATTTGTTCGAGGATGTAATACTTGGAACTAAGCTAAACCAATAATATATGCTGTTTTTAAATTTTGTATATCGAATTTATAACATCTGTGATATACGTTGTGAGGATTGTGGGGACAAGGTCGCCTTGCCTGCTGTATATATTACTAAACCTATGATACTATATGCAATAGCTACTAATTTGATTAGCTTGCCCAAATATAGTTATTATTTCTTCATTATCTTGTGTACTGACCGTGCAGGTTCGTGGAAAGGGTTTTCTTTATGTACGGTACACACCTCCTTGATTATACCCATACACGTAGTTCCTACGTAGGGTGTATCTCACCTGAGGAGATAATCAGCAGATAGGGTTAACTATTCATCTGTTTTTCCGTGTACTCATTAGTTACGCTTATCAAGCAGACAAGGCAGCAAGTGTCCTCACATTTCTTTGCCATGACTAAGAGCACAGGAGTTGCTCGAAACGCGTAGGCCAGGGCACAACCGCCTACTCTCACTTTTCTTGGGACTGCGTCTCCCTACAATTTTAACCGACATAACCCCAATAAAGATGGGAACATCGCTTCCTTTGTAACTAACAACTAGACTCAGCGCTGGATCATTTCTTCTGTTTCTTCCCTCAGTATACTATACCTTAGATTTAAAAGGGATGGGTGTGATTTATAACTATCTTCTCAGGCGCCCATGGATATTCTATAAACTTTCTAGTTACAGAGATGTTACTTAATGATCAGCAACTCATTCAGATCGGGCGTCCAAGGATTAGCCCACATACATACTCTTACTTCCGGCCAGGTGCGCCTCCTATGGGTCACAGTCTGGATACGCGAAAGTCCTAACAATCACTTGGGCGGGGATGGTTACCCGTCACTTCTGCAAGGATCAATTTGCAACCTGATCTTAATACATACAAAACCCAGGGGCCGGAGGGAACACTTCGGACAGGCCGTTTAGTGTTTTCTCGGTATTTGGTTGTTTTTGTATGTTTTGGGATCAGAAAACAAACGCTCCCTTATCTCAGCCTCTCACAGATACACTCACAGATTAATTTCTACTCACACGCCTATTCCTATAATTCATACATACAACTCATAGACAAATGGTGTTCATGGTTCCCAAATAGTCAAAAGAGACAATACCTGGACGGCAGCTAAAACAAGAGAGAAGTGCACAGTAAGAATAACATTTCTTACTCACCGGTTTTGTGTGCAGTTCTCCGTTATCTTAGCCGTCATCCACCTTCGATTGTCGCCTTCGATCTGTGTTGAGAATCCCGGACAAGAGCCCCCAAGTAATGTCGCTGCAGAATTTAGTATGTCCGTTAACGTTGTACATTATCTGCATTTGTCTATGAGCTCCAAATTAATGAATGCTCTCTCGATAGTGGATCTGAGAGAGGCCGGCCGGAGAGAGACCATGACACGCAGCTTCAGTGTTCAAATGATCTCTGCCCACAAGGGGCGATCCATCTTTATTTATAGGAAAATGAGAGTAGGCGGTGACCTCATACTGGCACATAAACATTCTATATATGGTAATATCCAAAATTCCACATATGGTATAATGACCGGAGAGGTGTCGGCTTTGGTTTCAGCCAATCATCTACAATATGATAATGATTCTGATTCAGCCAATAAGAATGATATCAATGCATTATAATAATTCTTCACCCTCCGAGCCCCCGGTGGCCTGAACCTTGTCCCATGGGAAGGACACACATCTCAGATACACAAGTTAATTTGTCTCTACTTCTTATCTCACTGGAGAATGGAGACTGCAGAGAAGTGTAAATTAATTAAACAGAGGCCTGAATCCAAGGCTGACTTATGGTAAACAATGTCATTGTCCATCCACCAAGGCTATTTGATCTGCTCCTTAAAAGAGTAATAAAACATTCAATTCAAGAACACATAACATAGAATTGCTTCAAGACATCTGCTGATATTTACTTTTTACTTATTAACCTCAAGATGGCTCCTTCAGGTCAAAAGATAGATTCCAATGATCCAAAATGGACGCCGACCATACAAGATGGAGTCCATGCAAAATGTTATCTTTTAAACATATTCTAATCACCTTCACAAAAGCAATATATGTTCACACATATAAAGATAATTAAAATATTTTTGACACTATATAACTATGTAACTATATAACTATGTAACTATGTAACTAACTATATAACTATGTAACTATATAACTATGTAACTATATAACTATGTAACTATATAACTATGTAACTATGTAACTAACTATATAACTATGTAACTATATAACTATGTAACTATATAACTATGTGACTATGTAACTATATAACTATGTAACTATATAACTATGTAACTATATAACTATGTAACTAACTATATAACTATCTAACTATGTAACTATGTAACTATGTAACTATATAACTATGTAACTATATAACTATGTAACTATATAACTATGTAACTGTATAACTATGTAACTGTATAACTATGTAACTATATAACTATGTAACTATATAACTATGTAACTATATAACTATGTAACTATATAACTATGTAACTATGTAACTATATAACTATGTAAATATATAACTATGTAACTATATAACTATGTAACTATATAACTACGTAACTATATAACTATGTAACTATATAACTATGTAACTATATAACTATGTAACTATGTAACTATATAACTATGTAACTATATAACTATGTAACTATATAACTATGTAACTATATAACTATGTAACTATATAACTACGTAACTATATAACTATGTAACTATATAACTATGTAACTAACTATATAACTATGTAACTGTATAACTATGTAACTATATATGTAACTATGTAACTATATATGTAACTATATAACTATATATGTAACTATGTAACTATATATGTAACTATATATGTAACTATGTAACTATATATGTAACAATGTAACTATATATGTAACTATGTAACTATATATGTAACTATGTAACTATATAACTATGTAACTATATATGTAACTATATAACTATATATGTAACTATGTAACTATATATGTAACTATGTAACTATATGTAAATATGTAAGGCTGGGTTTACACGACCTATTTTCAGACGTAAACGAGGCGTATTATGCCTCGTTTTACGTCTGAAAATAGGGCTACAATACGTCGGCAAACATCTGCCCATTCATTTGAATGGGTTTGCCGACGTATTGTGCAGACGACCTGTAATTTACGCGTCGTCGTTTGACAGCTGTCAAACGACGACGCGTAAATGGACTGCCTCGGCAAAGAAGTGCAGGACACTTCTTTGCCACGTAATTTGAGCTGTTCTTCATTGAACTCAATGAAGCACAGCTCAAGATTTACGAGCGTCTCAGACGGCTCGCAAAATGCGAGGAGGAGCATTTACGTGTGAAACGAGGCAGCTGTTAACAGTCTGTCTTTCCACACGTAAATGCCTCTCATCGTGTGAGCATACCCTTACTATATATGTAACTATGTGACTATATATATGTAACTATATATGTAACTATATATGTAACTATGTAACTATATATGTAACCATGTAACTATATTTAACTATATATGTAACTATATAACTATGTAACTATATATGTAACTATGTAACTATATATGTTACTATGTAACTATAAATGTAACTATATGTAACTATATATATATATGTAACTATATGTAACTATGTTACTATATATGTAACTATATGTAACTATGTAACTATATATGTAACTATGTAACTATATATGTAACTATGTAACTATATATGTAACTATATATGTAACTATATGTAACTATATAACTATATATATAACTATGTAACTATATAACTAAGTAACTATATGTATGTAACTATATATGTAACTATGTAACTATATGTAACTATATGTAACTATGTAACTATATAACTATGTAACTATATATGTAACTATGTAACTATATTTAACTATGTAACTATATATGTAACTATATATGTAACTATATAAATATGTAACTATATATGTTACTATGTAACTATATATGTAACTATATGTAAATATATATGTGTGTGTGTGTGTGTGTGTGTGTAACTATGTAACTATATGTAACTATATATGTAACTATGTAACTATATATGTAACTATGTAACTATATTTAACTATATATGTAACTATGTAACTATATATGTAACTATATATGTAACTATGTAACTATATATGTAACTATGTAACTATATGTAAATGTGACACTATATATGTAACTATGTAACTATATAACTATGTAACTATGTAACTATATATATATATATATATATATATATATGTAACTATATATGTAACTATGTAACTATAAATGTAACTATGTAACTATAAATGTAACTATAAATGTAACTATGTAACTATATATGTAACTATGTAACTATATATGTTACTATGTAACTATATATGTAACTATGTAACTATATATATATATATATGTGTAACTATAAGTAACTATATATGTAACTATATAACTATATGTAACTATGTAACTATATATGTAACTATGTAACTATAAATGTAACTATGTAACTATAAATGTAACTATGTAACTATATATGTAACTATGTAACTATAAATGTAACTATGTAACTATATGTAACTATGTAACTATATATGTAACTATATAACTATATATGTAACTATGTAACTATATATGTAACTATTTAACTACGTAACTATATATGTAACTATGTAACTATGTAACTATATGTAACTATATATGTAACTATGTAACTATATATATATATATATATATATATATATATATATAACTATGTAACTATATATGTAACTATGTGACTGTAACTTATATGCAACTATGTAACTATATATAACTATATTTGTAACTATGGAACTATATTTGTAACTATGTAATTATATATGTAACTATGTAACCTGCTGTTCTACTGATATTGGTTGTGACACATTTGTTGACCTCCATGTTTCACACTGTGTAAAGCCTTGACTGTCTTCAACTTGTACATTTTTGTTTGATATGACTTGAAACTTCAATAAAAATGTAAAGATGAAAAAAAATCCAAGCTGCATGACAGCACGACAGCCCATGACAGCACACGACAGCATATTACAGCGCATGACAGCACATTACAGCACATTACAGCACATTACAGCACATTACAGCACATGACAGCATATTACAGCACATGACCGCACATGACAGCATATTACAGCGCATGACAGCATATTACAGCGCATGACAGCACATGACAGCATATTACAGCGCATGACAGCACATAACAGTACATGACAGCATATTACAGCACATGACAGCATATGACAGCACATGACAGCACATGACAGTACATTACAGCACATGACTTAAGGTATGTTTGATGCCTTTGCTATCTATGACCTCCCACCACCAGTAACCAATAAGAGATCACAACTTGAAATTGGTGTAAAGGCCACAGCAGCCATTTATTAAATACACAACTTTATGCAATAAAATAGCAGAACCAGAACATATCAGAAAAAACACTCCATAAATGATCATCCTGCAATATTCATCACACATTCTCCAGTTACAGGATCCTGGAAGGCACTTCAGCCATTATATTTAACTCCATCCTTTCCTTGTCAGGTCTGGACTTACTGCCCTACAGCCGTTCTGCACCTGACCCGAGGGCACCAACCATCTCCAAGACCTCCCGTCCTGGGGACCCTGCCCATCAGGAATGTATGCAAAACCAGCTGGGTAACCCCTCCCCAGCCCCTCCAATACTAGCCAGGGTTAAACGCCCCGAGTTCTTTTCCAACAATCTTCAATGTTGTTCTCCTTCTTCCCATTACATGCCTTCAAAGACCCCTCCTCCTGCCGCCACGACATTCATGTGACCCCTTACACATGATTGTCCCTCCACAACCGCAGGGCTTTTTCCAGGCCGTCCTTGATGCCCATTGTCCACATATCCAAACCCACGTCATTCAAATGAACACCATCCGCTCTCAGAAAACCAACCTCAGCCCCCTCCAACTCTCTATGACGCACCACAACACCGCCATTGCAAGCCACAAATTTTCCAACAACTTTGTTAACCTTTTCCCTGACCCAATTCAAACTGTGAACCGAATGGGCCTGACGCACCCTGCGAGCAACGATAGCCGACCAAATGATGATCAAGCCCGGAAATGATGACCATAAACGCAACAAATCCAACTGTACGTCCCGCATCAGATCCCTAGACGACCTTATACCCAAATCATTACCTCCAAGGTGCATGACCAAAATATCAGGCGCTCTATCTAACCCTGCGTAGAACTGGAGCTCCGGCAACAACCTGCACCACAGCATGCCCCGCAGACCCAACCATCTGACCTGAACCTCGGACTGGTCCAACCCCAACTGCCGTCCAGCCGGACGAACATCAGCCCGCACACCTCCCCAGTGAACGTATGAGGGCCCCATGATCCAGAGCAAGCAGGGGCCGCACCTAGAACAAAACAAAACAACAGTAATGTAACAACTCCATGTCCCACCTCGAGCACAACTTATCCCCACCGCCTCAAAGCAAGTGAGGCCGCACATACAGCCTATATCTGTCTGACTCCCACCTACCTATCTTCTTGACCATCGCCGGGGATAAACCCCACCTAGCTGCTTCCGTAGCCGTGCCAATCCTGAACCAGTGAGAGCTAAACCCCGCTCCTCCCCGGCCAGGTAACAGAAGACATTTTTTGAAAACCTGCGCAAACTGAAATTTCGACAAAGACAGACCATCCGCATGAACCAACAAGGATGCCGGCCCCTCCGGCCTCACCGCAACAAACTCCTGAAAACAGCAAACCGGGCACACCCGCGACCCTGGTAACTCATACAAGCGCACCAAAAAACCTCCTTCCCCACTTGATCTACGAAGCAAGCATGACATGCAGGAGCCATCCCATTCAACATCCGCATACAATAAGCCCCCAGCCACACGCTTACCTGCCGACACCAACTCCGGTATCCTGAGAGCACCAAAGAAAGCTAAAGAAAAAGCAGTGAAAACAAACGTACTTCAAACCCTGACACACAAACCGACTTCAATAGCTCACAAATCGCTTCCAAATGCTCAAAAGATACCGGGTTCCTATGATCCCTAAACACGGAACCCCTCCTGAAACTCTTCATTGCCTGCCTGACCAAAAAGGACTTAGTCACGTCCTCCTCCCCTCTGATTATAAACCAAAACGCTGATGCAGACAAACTCTGAGCGACCGCTGATGCCGACAAAACCTAGAGCGACCGCTGATGCCGAAAAACTCCAAGCGACCGCTGATGCCGACAAACTCCGAGCGACCGCTGATGCCGACAAACTCTGAGCGACCGCTGATGCAGACAAACTACGAGCGACCGCTGATGCCGACAAACTCAGAGCGACCGCTGATGCAGACAAACTACGAGCGACCGCTGATGCACACAAACTCCGAGCGACCGCTGATGCCGACAAACTCTGAGCGACCGCTGATGCCGATAAACTCAGCGACCGCTGATGCCCACAAACTCCGAGCGACCGCTGATGCCGAAAAACTCAGAGCGACCGCTGATGCAGACAAACTACGAGCGACCGCTGATGCAGACAAACTCTGAGCGACCGCTGAGGAACACAAACTCTGAGCGACAGCTGATGCAGACAAACTCAGAGCGACCGCTGATGCAAACAAACTCCGAGCGACCTCTGATGCAGACCCCCCTCACTGTAAGAATTCCTTATAAAGTATAACAAGCAAGCCAGCCGATCCGCACTACCCACCTGCGCATCCCCCAACAAAGCCCGCCATACCGCACCATACCTCTTCCACGTAACCGCACTAACTTCCCAACGAGCGACAACACCATCGTCATACCACCTTCCAAAGATGCTCCGGGCAAACAAGGCCATGACTCTCCACCCCCGGCGCCAGCAGACGAAACCAGCCCCACTGTTGACGAGAAAGGGAATCAGCCACTGAATTTAGCCCCCCTGGAACATGAAGTGCCACAAAATGCGAATTCAACACCAGCCCCCTCGAAACCAAATGTCTCAATAATCACACGGCGGAGAATTGGCCGTCTGCACATTTACGGCCTGAACCACTCCTAAGTTGTCACACACAAAACGCACTCTCCGGTCCCGCAGACAATCCCCCCAAAGCTCCGCAACCACCACAATCGGGAATAGTTCAAACAAAGCCAAATTACGGACGAAACCACATTCATGCCACTTGGCCAAACCCCCGCACACGACTGTCCCTGGAAATACGCCCCAAAGCCACAAGCACCTGATGCATCTGTAAACAGCTCCAAGTCCACACTGAACACCGGCTGATACATGAGCACCGACCGCCCATTGTAGCTCTGCAAAAACTCCACCCACACCAACAAATCAGCTTTTATCTCACCAGACAACCTAATGAAATGATGGGAAGAATGAACCCCTGTGGTAGCACTTGCCAATCGCCTGCAAAACACCCGCCCCATGGGCATAATCCTACATGCGAAATTCAAACCTCCCAACAACGATTGCAAGTCCCGCAACTGGATCTTCTTCCTGCGCAGCGCACTCGCCACCAACTCTCTCATCCCCAGCAATTTATCTTCAGGCAAGCGACATTCCATTTTGTCCAAGTCAATAATTATCCCCAGAAACTTGATGACTGTCGTAGATCCCTCAGTTTTCTCGGGCGCCAGCGGTACCCCAAAGTCCATCGCCACCCTCTCCTAAGTATGCAGCAACCCTGCACACACGTAGGTAGCCGGTGGACCAATAAGCGAAAAATCATCCAAATAATGCAGAGCAGATTGCACCTGCGCCTCCCGACGGACCACCCACTCCAGAAATGTACTAAACATCTCAAAATAAGCGCATGAAATGGAGCTGCCCATCGGGAGGCAACAATCCACAAAATATTCCTCCTGCCAATAACATCCCAGCAAACAAAAACTATCCGGGTGCACCGGCAATAAACGAAACGCGGCCTCAATGTCAGTTTTCACTAACAGTGAGCCCTTCCCGAAGCCAAACAACCGCCGCATCAAAGGAAGTGTAACTAACCGCGCACAGGGCAGGATCAATGCCGTCATTCACCGACTCGCCTTCCGGATAAGACAAGTGATGAATAAGGCGGAACTTATTGACCTCCTTTTTAGGAACCAAACCCAACGGGGAAACCTGCAAACCAGGAACAGGGGGGGGGGGCAGGCATGCGACCCAACGGCACCTCCTTCATCAACTTATCAGTAACCAGATCAGGCCGCGCCAAAGCAGACGACAAATTTCGAAACACCCCATCACGTCCAGCCGACGTACACGGAATCCGAAAACCCACTTTTCTATTTGGATACTCCCTTAAAAACGGAAACATCCTTTCCACCCTCACCGGCGTCGCCCCTCTTCTGCTCAGCATCTCCCTGCCGGCCCTTATGCTTCTTAAAGCATCTGGACAAACCATGGGCGCCTTCGCAACCGGAGCACTCGTGCTTGTACCTACAATTGGGTCCAAACTTACAATGCCCCTCATTAAACTGCCAGCAACAACCTTTCCCCGCGGAGGCAGACCCACCCGTTGCTGACCCCTGCCCACCGGCCGCCTCCCGAAAGGGCTGATGCCCCTGTTTTGGAGCCGACATTAGACTAATTTCCTTGTTTTCCCATCTCAATGACGGGCGCACCGACTTCCGCTGACGAAACTGCTCGTCATACCGCAACCATGCATTACCGCCGTATACGCGGTACGCCTCCCCCACGGAATCCATGTAGCAAAACAGCGCTTTTTCACCCACCACGCTAGCCAAAATAGCGAAGGCGTGCAGCCAATTCACAAACGTCCGAGGAATCAAGCGATAACGACGCCGCTCCTCCTCTTCCTCCTTCTTACTCTCATCCGGTTTCCACCGGTCCAGGTTAAACTTTTCTAATGGCAATAAAGCAAAAATTTCCACATATTCATCCTTCCATATCTTCTCCCTAATCTCAGCCTTCAAATGCGCCCAAAGCGTGCCCTCAAAACACACCAACACCTCGCCCCTCGCAGCGTCAGCCAAACGCACGTCCTCCACCACTTTTTTGGATGTACCAGCCCCCGCATCAACCAACTTATCCACCTCCACCACAGCGCCCGCAACCTGCGCCACCTCGCTAGCAACCGCAACCCCTGCCACAGCCGCACTTCCACACACCTCACTAGCAGCGCCCCACACCCTCGCTGGAGACTTCCCTACATCCCCCATACATTTAGCTAAATATTCCTGCATACCCTTAAAAAACATTTGCATATGAGCCACAGAAAACCTCCCCCCCACCCATCCCCGGCACCACATCAGTGGTAGACCGTCCCTGAGGTGTCCTCCAAGCCACCGTATCCATCGATCCAGAAGATCTCGCGGCGTTCCAGGGGGGTGATGGTCCGGCACCACTCTCTCCCCGTAGTTGTCTGACATCCTGGCCGATGCAGTCCTAGGCCCAGCCGACATCGGCCCATCCAACGCACGGCCACCCGCTTCTGGTGTGGCATAAATGGAAAGACAGCCCAGGCTCCCATGTCCCTCTGCAGGGCTGTCCTCCGAGTCCTGTTCCTCTTTCTCTGACAGGCAAGATGGCCGTTGCCCCCTCTTTCCGGAAGGGGCGCAACGTCACCAGCAGACCCGGACCGGGTACTTCCGTTCCCCGCCGCATGCCTCCCTGCTCCAGCAGGAGGCGAACGCATCCTGCTATTCGAGCCCGCCCGCAGCTTCCTGCGGACTGGGCATGCGTCCTCTCCTCTGTCTCATGAGCTCCTCCATCACTTCCGGTCCCGCCGTTACTTCCGGCCTTGTCGTTGACGACAGGAGGAGGGAAGATGGCCACGCCCCCCCTCCTGCCACCTCCAATCCCGTCCGCCTGTTGGGATTCCTCCCAGACCTCCGCGGCCCTGAGCATGGCGCTCGCTTAGGACTCAGAGGAGGAGGGTCCCTGGTGGGGCTCCCACAGCGCTGATGGGACTGAGGTGTTACCTCGGGTGAAGGCCTCTCCGGAGGCCTGGAACGCCGGCTCCTGCGTCCCTCCACACTCGACACTCCTGCCGCTGGATTAGGAGGAAGAGCCCCAGAGAACAGTTGCTCCAGCCATCCAGGACCGTGCTGCAGCACCGCGTCTCTGATCCTGGCCATCATGGACTCCACGGAAGCCTCCATGACAAGGTAAGTGAAATATATATATATATATATATATTTTTTTTTAAACACTGTATTGTAATACACAGCAAATCTTTATCCTGCTGTCCAGCGGGAAAGATGGCTGCCTCTATCCCACCAGGACTTATATACAATATATTTCTCCCACCACATATAGATACATTCTTATACCAGCCCCCTTATGCTTAACCTTTTAAATCTCTATACACATAGCCTCACACTTAATAGCCTAAAACCCAAACCACCTTGTCATGCGCTCTCTCCATTAGGGCTGCGCCTACATTACGTTGGGCTTACTTTACAGCGCATTACAGCACATTACAGAACATTACAGTATATGACAGCATATTACAGTACATGATAGCATATTACAGCACATGACAGCGCATGACAGCATATTACAGCACATGACATCATATTACAGCACATGACAGCGCATTACAGCACATGACAGCACATGACAGCGCATTACAGCACATGACAGCGCATGACAGCACATGACAGCACATGACCGCACATGACAGCATATTACAGCGCATTACAGTGCATTACAGTACATGACAGCACATGACAGCACATTACAGCACATGACAGCGCATGACAGCACATGACAGCACATGACAGTACATTACAGCGCATGAGAGCACATGACAGCATATTACAGCGCATGAGAGCACATGACAGCATATTACAGCGCATGACAGCACATTACAGCACATGACAGCACATGACAGCGCATTACAGCACATGACAGCGCGCGTTTTGGCAGGAATTGCAGTGGTTTTGCGATGAGGTAATTGATTGCAGAATGTTTTTTACTGGTGAAACATGTTAAAAAAAAAAAAAGTGTTTCACTTGTAAAAACTGTGTGGCCACTAACCGCATCCAAAAGCATTGGCCATTCGTTGTAACACGTGTGCAGTTTTGTCCGCTATTTCGGTGTTTTAGCACACTAAACAATATCTGACCGCGTATATACACCCTATCCAGTCTCCTGCTAATTAAGAACATTACATTTCAGTACAAATAGGTGGAATGCTGTTACCACGACAAAACACACATACATATACATATATACACACACACACACACACACACACACACACACACACACACACACACACACACACACACACACACACACACACAGTATCTACCAACAAGGTGATGTACAAGATATATTGGTTGAGACCTTTGTGGCCTCTTCTTATCATTCTGTAGTATCGATATTGCCCGAGATTATGGGCGAGATGTTCCCTCTTATTCCACCGTTTACCAATCACTCGGGTGTCAATACTTGGCATTACTTCTGACGGGTAGGACTTCTCCTCTGCAGTGTGTGACCTTTTGTATTGCCGCACTGTTTTTCTAAATTCCTTTTTTCATTTCTGTCTCTTTCAAGTTTGAACCATTTTCTATTTATTGTACACAAATTTACTGAAAACGTAAAACTGATCAGATGATTGCTCGTAACTGGGAGACTTGGTTCAACGAGACAACAACATTGTTAAGGATTCTTATCTACTATTGTTGATATAAGTCTATAGGTCAGATACTGATATGATGAAGCTGATAAGTGATATATGTCTATAGGTCAGATACTGATATGATGATGATAAGTGATATGTGTCTATAGGTCAGATACTGATATGATGAAGATGATAAGTGATATGTGTCTATAGGTCAGATACTGATATGATGAAGATGATAAGTGATATATGTCTATAGGTCAGATACTGATATGATGAAGCGGATATGTGATATATATCTATAGGTCAGATACTGATATGATGAAGCTGATAAGTGATGTGTCTATAGGTCAGATACTGATATGATGAAGCTGATAAGTGATATATGTCTATAGGTCAGATACTGATATGATGAAGCTGATAAGTGATATGTGTCTATAGGTCAGATACTGATATGATGAAGATGATAAGTGATATATGTCTATAGGTCAGATACTGATATGATGAAGCTGATAAGTGATCTGTGTCTATAGGTCAGATACTGATATGATGGAGCTGATAAGTGATATATGTCTATAGGTCAGATACTGATATGATGGAGCTGATAAGTGATATGTGTCTATAGGTCAGATACTGATATGATGGAGCTGATAAGTGATATATGTCTATAGGTCAGATACTGATATGATGGAGCTGATAAGTGATATGTGTCTATAGGTCAGATACTGATATGATGGAGCTGATAAGTGATATATGTCTATAGGTCAGATACTGATATGATGGAGCTGATAAGTGATATTTGTCTATAGGTCAGATACTGATATGATGGAGCTGATAAGTGATATTTGTCTATAGGTCAGATACTGATATGATGGAGCTGATAAGTGATATTTGTCTATAGGTCAGATAATGATATGATGAAGCTGATGTAAAGGATCTGCCAGACACAGCTTCTGTGTCGACACCCGTGGGTAATCAGTCTGCACCTGCTCCTAGGTCTGAGGAGTGGGAGAGCCTATCACAGCCTGGCCAGACGGTTCTAGCTCCCGCCCTCTGTCTATTTATACCTTCATTTCCTGCTTGTCTTTGCCTGTGATTCTGTCCTGTTTCCTGGCTCTGCTGCTCCTGCTATTATTATTGACCTTGCTTCATATTGACCCTGGCTTTACTGACTACGCTCCTGCTCTGCGTTTGGTACCGCGTAGACTACTGGTTTGACTCGGCTCGTTCATTACGCCTGTTGCTCACTGTGTTTGCGTGGGCAACTGCCCCATTTCCCTTAGCTTCTGTGTACCCTTGTCTGTTTGTCTGTCGTGCACATATTGAGCGTAGGGACCGTCGCCCAGTTGTACGCCGTCTCCTAGGATGGGCCGTGCAAGTAGGCAGGGACTTAGTGGCGGGTAGATTAGGGCTCACCTGTCTGTCTCCCTACCCCGACATTACAGCTGATAAGTGATATGTGTCTATAGGTCAGGTACTGATATGGTGAAGTTGATAAGCGTGTCGTGTCTGTGTGCAGTGTTGTTATGCGGTGTCGTGTCTGTGTGCAGTGTTGTTATACGGTGTCGTGTCTGTGTGCAGTGTTGTTATTCGGTGTCGTGTCTGTGTGCAGTGTTGTTACGCGGTGTTGTGTCTGTGTGTAGTGTTGTTATGCGGTTTTGTGACTGTGTGCAGTGATGTTGCGCGGTGTCGTGTCTGTGTGCAGTGTTGTTATGCGGTGTTGTGTCTGTGTTCAGTGTTGTTACGCGGTGTTGTGTCTATGTGCAGTGTTACGCGGTGTTGTGTCAGTGTGCAGTGTTGTTACGCGGTGTTGTGTCTGTGTGCACGGTTGTTATGCGGTGTCGTGTCTGTGTGCAGTGTTGTTACGCGGTGTTTTGTCTTTGCAGTGTTGTTATGTGGTGTCGTGTCTGTGTGCAGTGTTGTTAGGCAGTGTTGTGTCTGTGCAGTGTTGTTATGCAGTGTTGTGTCTGTGCAGTGTTGTTATGCAGTGTTGTGTCTGTGCAGTGTTGTGTCTGTGTGCAGTGTTATGTGGTGTCGTGTCTGTGCAGTGTTGTTATGCAGTGTTGTGTCTGTGTGCAGTGTTGTTGCGCGGTGTCGTGTATGTATGCAGTGTCCTGTCTGTGTGCAGTGTTGTTGCGCGGTGTCGTGTCTGTGTGCAGTGTTGTTATGCGGTGTTGTGTCTGTGCAGTGTTATGCGGTGTCCTGTCTGTGTGCAGTGTTGTTATGCGGTGTCGTGTCTGTGTGCAGTGTCGTGTCCGTGTTGTAGTGCGACCAGGGGCGGTCATACCATAGGTGCAGCTGCACAGGGGCCCAGTAGGTTAGGGGCCCTCTGTTCCCTTAAGCCATCCTCTGTCTGCATGTAAATGCCTTTTTACGGCCAATCACTGATGTTATAGAGACATAAGTTTGTGACCTATAATTACATTTTGGAGCGCTAGTTGCCCATATACTAATCTTGCACAGGGGCCCATATACTTATTTTGCACAGGGGCCCATATACTTATCTTGCACAGGGGCCCATATACTAATCTTGCACAGGGGCCCATATACTTATCTTGCACAGGGGCCCATATACTTATTTTGCACAGGGTCCCATATACTAATCTTGCACAGGGGCCCATATACTAATCTTGCACAGGGTCCCATATACTAATCTTTCACAGGGGCCCATATACTAATCTTGCACATGGGCCCATATACTAATCTTGCGCAGGGGCCTATATACTAATCTTGCACAGGGGCCCATATACTAATCTTGCACAGGGGCCCATATACTTATTTTGCACAGGGGCCCATATACTAATCTTGCACAGGGTCCCATATACTAATCTTGCACAGGGGCCCATATACTAATCTTGCACAGGGGCCCATATACTCATACCTCCCAAACGTCCCGGATCCGGCGGGACAGTCCCAGCTTCTCACCGCTGTCCCGCCGTACCGGGCGGTCTGTAAATGTCCCACTGGGCGCTACATCAGAATGGCTGATCGCTGCTGACTGCAGCAGTGATCAGAAGAAGGCAGGAGTCTTGCGGCGGTGTTCTCACTGGGATCGATGCCGGCCCGTGAGTGGACCAGTCCAGTCACCTGACCTGTCACCTGACCTGTCACTGGACTGGTCCACTTCCGGGCCGGCATCGACACCAGTGGGAACGCCACTGCAAGACTCCTGTCTTCTTCTGATGGTGAGTGATGGGGCTATTCACACGACCGATTTTTTGATGGCCCGGGAAACCTGGCCATCAAAAAATGGGACATGCCCTATTTTCGGCCGTTTACCCGGCCGCCGAGCTCCCATAGAAGTCTATACACGGCCATCACCGGATGTGTCCCGAGTGATGGCCGTGTCTTCCGTCGCTCGCGCTCTCTCTCCTCCTCCTCATAGTTCAGAGTGTATGTGAGGAGGAGGAGGAGGAGAGTCTTTTTTTGCTCCCTGTAGGAGTCGAAATCCCCAATCCCCAGCCGGGGATTGGTGATTCCTCTCCAGGAGAAGTGAGTGACTACACTGTCCATATATAGACACAGCGACGTCACTCACTTCTGAAGCGGAATCCCCGACCCTATGGCCGGGAATTCCTCTCCAGGAGAAGTCAGTGACTACACTGTCCATATATGGACATTGAAGTCAGTGACTTCTCCTGGAAGGGGGGGGGATGGGTGCAAACTGCAGGGGGCTGGGTGGCATTACCTGCAGGGGGCTGGGTGGCATTACCTGCAGGGGGCTGGGTGGCATTACTTGCAGGGGGCTGGGTGGCATTACTTGCAGGAGGCTGGGTGGCATTACCTACGAGGGGGGCTGTGGCATTAACTACAGAGGGCTGTGTGTGGCAACAAATTTAAATGAAATTCATCAGATTTTAAAACGGACAGGGAAAAAAACGGATGCAAAATGGGTCAAAATCGACCGTTAAAAACGGCAACACGGCCCGGAACTGAATCGGAACAGATGCAAAACGGCCGGGAAAAACGTTCCAAAACGGCCGACACTCGGACCCTGTCGTGTGAATAAAGCCTACCTCTACCGCTCTTGCGACAATGTGGCACCTACAGGGGGACTGTGTGTGGCGCTATTTACAGGGGTGCTGTGTGTTGCGCTATTTACAGGGGTGCTGTGTGTTGCGCTATTTACAGGGGTGTTGTGTGTGGCGCTATCTACAGGCGGCTCTGTTGGAGCTATCTACAGGGGGGCTGTGTGTGGAGCTATCTACAGGGGGGCTGTGTGTGGAACTATGTACAGGGGGGCTGTGTGTGGAACTATGTACAGGGGGGCTGTGTGTGGAGCTATCTACAGGGGGCCTGTGTGTGGAGCTATGTACAGGGGGGCTGTGTGTGGAGCTATGTACAGGGGGGCTGTGTGTGGCACTATGTACAGGTGGGCTGTGTGTGGAGCTATGTACAGGGGGCTGTGTGTGGCACTATCTACAGGGGGCTGTGTGTGGCACTATCTACAGGGGGCTGTGTGTGGCACTATCTACAGGGGGCTGTGTGTGGCACTATCTACAGGGGGCTGTATCTGACGCTATGTACAGGGGGGCTGTGTGTGGTGCTATCTACAGGGGGGCTGTATCTGACGCTATATACAGGGGGTGCTGTGTGGCGCTACCTACAGGGGGCTGTGTGTGGCGCTATCTACAGGGGACTGTGTGTGGCGCTATCTACAGGGGGCTGTGTGTGGAGCTATCTACAGGGGGACTGTGTGTGGCGCTATCTACTGGGGGGGCTGTGTGTGGAGCTATCTACAGGGGGCTGTGTGTGGCACTATCTATAGGGGGCTGTGTGTGGCGCTATCTACAGGGGGCCTGTGTGTGCCACTATCTACAAGGGGCTGTGTGTGGAGCTATCTACAGGGGGCCTGTGTGTGCCGCTATCTACAGGGGGGCTGTCTGTGGCGCTATCTACAGGGGGCCTGTGTGTGCTGCTATCTACAGGGGGCTGTGTGTGGAGCTATCTACAGGGAGCTGTGTGTGGCACTATTTACAGGGGGGCTGCGTGTGGCGCTATCTACAGGAGGCTGTATCTGGCGCTATGTACAGGGGTGTTGTGTGTGGAGCCATCTACAGGGGGGCTGTGTCTGGCACTATCTACAGGCCGGCTGTGTGTGGCGCTATCTACAGGGTGGCTGTGTGTGGCGCTATCTACAGGGGGGCTGTGCGTGGAGCTATATATTGTCACTGCGGATCTCTGGTCTGTCTGGATATCACAGATAGTCTAGAGATCCGCAGTGACGATATAACGGATCCATAATATCTGTGATATCCAGACAGTCCAGAGATCCACACTGAGAATGTGCGCGCGTTATTTGCAGAAGGATCTGGCTGTGATTTGATGTGTTGATGCGGAATATTGGGCGTGGTTAGGGCGTGGCTTAAAAATGTCTCTCTTTTCCGAATTCAAAAGATGGGAGGTATGCATATACTTATCTTGCACAGGGGCCCATATAATAATCTTGCACAGGGGCCCATATACTTATCTTGCACAGGGGCCCATATAATATTCTTGCAAAGGGGCCCATATAATAATCTTGCACAGGGGCCCATATACTAATCTTGCACAGGGACCCATATACTTATCCTACACAGGGGCCCATATACTAATCTTGCACTGGAGCCCCCATCTGTCTGTGTCCGCCCCTGGGTCGTTGTGTGTTTATTGTACACAGCTAACAACCTGATATTCCACTTGTCTTTTATTTGCTTTGATTTTCTGTCCCTCAGGCTGACATCCAGAATGCTGTCCTCGCCCCAGGCACCGGCTGCTGACATGTTGGGAGGGTCCTGCAGCGTTCACGTATATCCCGGCACCTATATATGTGCCCTCCACCTGCTACTAAGACATGAGCTGAGGAGGCAGTGGAGCATCTTACCAATCACTCCTGAGATTACAGGTAAGTGACCTGGTGCAGAAATAGGGTTAGAGTTTCGTCAGTCACCAGTCCGCTCCATATAACTGAGAGGACGTTGCGTGACCTTGTGATATATAATGTGGTGAGGAGTCCACATACAATTTGTCACACTCATTATTTATTTACTGTTTATTTCCTATTGCATATATAACTCCAACATATTCCGCAGCGCTACACTGCACGTGCGACCATTCATATCCATCCCTGTCTTTAATGGGACACACAATCTAATTGTCAGTCAGACACTGGGGCCATTTTCATAGAAAGACAATTAACCTATCAGTACAAATACAAGGAGAAAATGGAAGCCATGAGTAAGGACGGAGGAGCCGTCAGAAACACTTCTAAACCCACCCCCTGATGTCGCGGTATCGTTACTTCATCGACAAGAAAATAACATTGGACGTTTTACTCCTTCTATTTCTCCAACTAGAAAATGGCTCAACGTGAAATTTATCCTGTCCAGTGCAGATCACCAGATACAAGGAAACCTGCTGGTTTGCTGTAAATCGAAAAAATTCAAAAGAATTTAAAAATCCAGCATTTTTACTTTAAAATAACATCTTTATTTTTGGATCAAGAAATGTTGCAGTAAGGATCCAGATATTACATGTTACTCCTACACTAAGACAATCCAGATATTACATGTTACTCCTGCACTAAGACAATCCAGATATTACATGTAACTCCTACACTAAGACAATCCAGATATTACATGTTACTCCTGCACTAAGACGATCCAGATATTACATGTTACTCCTACACTAAGACAATCCAGATATTACATGTTACTCCTGCACTAAGACAATCCAGATATTACATGTAACTCCTACACTAAAACAATCCAGATATTACATGTTACTCCTACACTAAGACAATCCAGATATTACATGTTACTCCTACACTAAGACAATCCAGATATTACATGTTACTCCTGCACTAAGACAATCCAGATATTACATGTTACTCCTACACTAAGACAATCAAGATATTACATGTTACTCCTGCACTAAGACAATCCAGATATTACATGTTACTCCTGCACTAAGACAATACAGATATTACATGTTACTCTTACACTAAGACGATCCAGATATTATATGTTACTCCTACACTAAGACAATCCAGATATTACATGTTACTCTTACACTAAGACGATCCAGATATTACATGTTACTCTTACACTAAGACAATCAAGATATTACATGTTACTCCTGCACTAAGACAATACAGATATTACATGTTACTCCTGCACTAAGACAATACAGATATTACATGTTACTCTTACACTAAGACGATCCAGATATTACATGTTACTCTTACACTAAGACGATCCAGATATTACATGTTACTCCTACACTAAGACAATCCAGATATTACATGTTTCTCCTACACTAAGACAATCCAGATATTACATGTTACTCCTGCACTAAGACGATCCAGATATTACATGTTTCTCCTGCACTAAGACAATCCAGATATTACATGTTACTCTTACACTAAGACAATCCAGATATTACATGTTTCTCCTGCACTAACACAATCCAGATATTACATGTTTCTCCTACACTAAGACAATCCAGATATTACATGTTACTCTTACACTAAGACGATCCAGATATTACATGTTACTCCTACACTAAGACAATCCAGATATTACATGTTTCTCCTACACTAAGACAATCCAGATATTACATGTTACTCCTGCACTAAGACGATCCAGATATTACATGTTTCTCCTGCACTAAGACAATCCAGATATTACATGTTTCTCCTACACTAAGACAATCCAGATATTACATGTTACTCCTGCACTAAGACAATCCAGATATTACATGTTTCTCCTGCACTAACACAATCCAGATATTACATGTTACTCCTACACTAAGACAATCCAGATATTACATGTTACTCCTGCACTAAGACAATCCAGATATTACATGTTTCTCCTACACTAAGACAATCCAGATATTACATGTTACTCCTGCACTAAGACAATCCAGATATTACATGTTACTCCTACACTAAGACAATCCAGATATTACATGTTACTCTTACACTAAGACGATCCAGATATTACATGTTACTCCTGCACTAAGACAATCCAGATATTACATGTTACTCCTACACTAAGACAATCCAGATATTACATGTTACTCTTACACTAAGACGATCCAGATATTACATGTTACTCTTACACTAAGACGATCCAGATATTACATGTTACTCCTGCACTAAGACAATCCAGATATTACATGTTACTCCTACACTAAGACAATCCAGATATTACATGTTACTCCTGCACTAAGACAATCCAGATATTACATGTTACTCCTACACTAAGACAATCCAGATATTACATGTTACTCCTGCACTAAGACAATCCAGATATTACATGTTTCTCCTACACTAAGACAATCGAGATATTACATGTTACTACTGCACTAAGACAATCCACATATTACATGTTACTCCTACACTAAGACAATCCAGATATTACATGTTACTCCTGCACTAAGACAATCCAGATATTACATGTTTCTCCTACACTAAGACAATCGAGATATTACATGTTACTACTGCACTAAGACAATCCACATATTACATGTTACTCCTACACTAAGACAATCCAGATATTACATGTTACTCCTGCACTAAGACAATCCACATATTACATGTTACTCCTGCACTAAGACAATCCAGATATTACATGTTACTCCTACACTAAGACAATCAAGATATTACATGTTACTCCTGCACTAAGACAATCCAGATATTACATGTTACTCCTGCACTAAGACAATCCAGATATTACATGTTACTCCTACACTAAGACAATCAAGATATTACATGTTACTCCTGCACTAAGACAATCCAGATATTACATGTTACTCCTGCACTAAGACAATCCAGATATTACATGTTACTCCTGCACTAAGACAATCCAGATATTACATGTCTCTCCTACACTAAGACAATCCAGATATTACATGTTACTCCTACACTAAGACGATCCAGATATTACATGTTACTCCTACACTAAGACAATCCAGATATTACATGTTACTCTTACACTAAGACGATCCAGATATTACATGTTACTCCTACACTAAGACAATCCAGATATTACATGTTACTCCTGCACTAAGACAATCCAGATATTACATGTTACTCCTGCACTAAGACAATCCAGATATTACATGTCTCTCCTGCACTAAGACAATCCAGATATTACATGTTACTCCTGCACTAAGACAATCCAGATATTACATGTTACTCCTACACTAAGACGATCCAGATATTACATGTTACTCCTACACTAAGACAATCCAGATATTACATGTTACTCTTACACTAAGACGATCCAGATATTACATGTTACTCCTACACTAAGACAATCCAGATATTACATGTTACTCTTACACTAAGACGATCCAGATATTACATGTTACTCCTACACTAAGACAATCCAGATATTACATGTTACTCTTACACTAAGACAATCCAGATATTACATGTTTCTCCTACACTAAGACAATCCAGATATTACATGTTACTCCTGCACTAAGACGATCCAGATATTACATGTTTCTCCTGCACTAAGACAATCCAGATATTACATGTTACTCTTACACTAAGACAATCCAGATATTACATGTTTCTCCTGCACTAACACAATCCAGATATTACATGTTACTCCTACACTAAGACAATCCAGATATTACATGTTACTCCTGCACTAAGACAATCCAGATATTACATGTTTCTCCTACACTAAGACAATCCAGATATTACATGTTACTCCTGCACTAATTCAATCCAGATATTACATGTTACTCCTGCACTAAGACGATCCAGATATTACATGTTTCTCCTACACTAAGACAATCCAGATATTACATGTTACTCCTGCACTAAGACGATCCAGATATTACATGTTTCTCCTACACTAAGACGATCCAGATATTACATGTTACTCCTGCACTAAGACAATCCAGATATTACATGTTACTCCTACACTAAGACAATCCAGATATTACATGTTACTCTTACACTAAGACGATCCAGATATTACATGTTACTCTTACACTAAGACGATCCAGATATTACATGTTACTCCTGCACTAAGACAATCCAGATATTACATGTTACTCCTACACTAAGACAATCCAGATATTACATGTTACTCCTGCACTAAGACAATCCAGATATTACATGTTACTCCTACACTAAGACAATCCAGATATTACATGTTACTTCTGCACTAAGACAATCCAGATATTACATGTTTCTCCTACACTAAGACAATCGAGATATTACATGTTACTACTGCACTAAGACAATCCACATATTACATGTTACTCCTGCACTAAGACAATCCAGATATTACATGTTACTCCTGCACTAAGACAATCCACATATTACATGTTACTCCTACACTAAGACAATCCAGATATTACATGTTACTCCTACACTAAGACAATCGAGATATTACATGTTACTCCTACACTAAGACAATCCAGATATTACATGTTTCTCCTACACTAAGACAATCCAGATATTACATGTTACTCTTACACTAAGACGATCCAGATATTACATGTTACTCTTACACTAAGACGATCCAGATATTACATGTTTCTCCTACACTAAGACAATCCAGATATTACATGTTACTCTTACACTAAGACGATCCAGATATTACATGTTACTCCTGCACTAAGACAATCCAGATATTACATGTTACTCCTGCACTAAGACAATCCAGATATTACATGTTACTCCTACACTAAGACAATCGAGATATTACATGTTACTACTGCACTAAGACAATCCACATATTACATGTTACTCCTGCACTAAGACAATCCAGATATTACATGTTACTCTTACACTAAGACGATCCAGATATTACATGTTACTCCTGCACTAAGACAATCCAGATATTACATGTTACTCCTACACTAAGACAATCCAGATATTACATGTTACTCCTACACTAAGACAATCCAGATATTACATGTTACTCCTACACTAAGACAATCCAGATATTACATGTTTCTCCTACACTAAGACAATCCAGATATTACATGTTACTCTTACATTAAGACGGTCCAGATATTACATGTTACTCCTGCACTAAGACAATCCAGATATTACATGTTACTCCTACACTAAGACAATCGAGATATTACATGTTACTACTGCACTAAGACAATCCACATATTACATGTTACTCCTACACTAAGACAATCCAGATATTACATGTTTCTCCTGCACTAAGACAATCAAGATATTACATGTTACTCCTGCACTAAGACAATCCAGATATTACATGTTACTCCTACACTAAGACAATCCAGATATTACATGTTACTCTTACACTAAGACAATCCAGATATTACATGTTACTCCTGCACTAAGACAATCCAGATATTACATGTTTCTCATACACTAAGGCAATCCAGATATTACATGTTACTCCTGCACTAAGACAATCCAGATATTACATGTTTCTCCTACACTAAGACAATCCAGATATTACATGTTTCTCCTGCACTAAGACAATCCAGATATTACATGTTACTCCTGCACTAAGACAATCCAGATATTACATGTTACTCCTACACTAAGACAATCCAGATATTACATGTTACTCAAGCACTAAGACAATCCAGATATTACATGTCTCTCCTGCACTAAGACAATCCACATATTACATGTTTCTCCTACACTAAGGCAATCCAGATATTATATGTTACTCCTGCACTAAGACAATCCAGATATTACATGTTTCTCCTGCACTAAGACAATCCAGATATTACATGTCTCTCCTGCACTAAGACAATCCAGATATTACATGTTACTCCTGCACTAAGACAATCCAGATATTACATGTTACTCCTGCACTAAGACCATCCAGATATTACATGTTACGCTTACACTAAGACAATCCAGATATTACATGTTACTCCTGCACTAAGACAATCCAGATATTACATGTTACTCCTGCACTAAGACAATCCAGATATTACATGTTTCTCCTGCACTAAGACAATCCAGATATTACATGTTACTCCTGCACTAAGACAATCCAGATATTACATGTTACTCCTGCACTAAGACAATCGAGATATTACATGTTACTCCTACACTAAGACAATCGAGATATTACATGTTACTCCTGCACTAAGACAAACCACATATTACATGTTACTCTTACACTAAGACGATCCAGATATTACATGTTTCTCCTACACTAAGACAATCCAGATATTACATGTTACTCTTACACTAAGACGATCCAGATATTACATGTTACTCCTGCACTAAGACAATCCAGATATTACATGTTACTCCTGCACTAAGACAATCCAGATATTACATGTTACTCCTACACTAAGACAATCGAGATATTACATGTTACTACTGCACTAAGACAATCCACATATTACATATTACTCCTGCACTAAGACAATCCAGATATTACATGTTACTCTTACACTAAGACGATCCAGATATTACATGTTACTCCTACACTAAGACAATCCAGATATTACATGTTACTCCTACACTAAGACAATCCAGATATTACATGTTACTCCTACACTAAGACAATCGAGATATTACATGTTTCTCCTGCACTAAGACAATCCAGATATTACATGTTACTCCTGCACTAAGACAATCCAGATATTACATGTTACTCCTGCACTAAGACCATCCAGATATTACATGTTACGCTTACACTAAGACAATCCAGATATTACATGTTACTCCTGCACTAAGACAATCCAGATATTACATGTTACTCCTGCACTAAGACAATCCAGATATTACATGTTTCTCCTGCACTAAGACAATCCAGATATTACATGTTACTCCTGCACTAAGACAATCCAGATATTACATGTTACTCCTGCACTAAGACAATCGAGATATTACATGTTACTCCTACACTAAGACAATCGAGATATTACATGTTACTCCTGCACTAAGACAAACCACATATTACATGTTACTCTTACACTAAGACGATCCAGATATTACATGTTTCTCCTACACTAAGACAATCCAGATATTACATGTTACTCTTACACTAAGACGATCCAGATATTACATGTTACTCCTGCACTAAGACAATCCAGATATTACATGTTACTCCTGCACTAAGACAATCCAGATATTACATGTTACTCCTACACTAAGACAATCGAGATATTACATGTTACTACTGCACTAAGACAATCCACATATTACATATTACTCCTGCACTAAGACAATCCAGATATTACATGTTACTCTTACACTAAGACGATCCAGATATTACATGTTACTCCTACACTAAGACAATCCAGATATTACATGTTACTCCTACACTAAGACAATCCAGATATTACATGTTACTCCTACACTAAGACAATCGAGATATTACATGTTACTCCTACACTAAGACAATCCAGATATTACATGTTTCTCCTACACTAAGACAATCCAGATATTACATGTTACTCTTACACTAAGACGATCCAGATATTACATGTTACTCCTGCACTAAGACAATCCAGATATTACATGTTACTCCTACACTAAGACAATCGAGATATTACATGTTACTACTGCACTAAGACAATCCACATATTACATGTTACTCCTACACTAAGACAATCCAGATATTACATGTTACTCCTACACTAAGACAATCCAGATATTACATGTTTCTCCTGCACTAAGACAATCAAGATATTACATGTTACTCCTGCACTAAGACAATCCAGATATTACATGTTACTCCTACACTAAGACAATCCAGATATTACATGTTACTCCTGCACTAAGACAATCCAGATATTACATGTTACTCCTACACTAAGACAATCCAGATATTACATGTTACTCTTACACTAAGACAATCCAGATATTACATGTTACTCCTGCACTAAGACAATCCAGATATTACATGTTTCTCATACACTAAGGCAATCCAGATATTACATGTTACTCCTGCACTAAGACAATCCAGATATTACATGTTTCTCCTACACTAAGACAATCCAGATATTACATGTTTCTCCTGCACTAAGACAATCCAGATATTACATGTCTCTCCTGCACTAAGACAATCCACATATTACATGTTACTCCTACACTAAGACAATCCAGATATTACATGTTACTCTTACACTAAGACAATCCAGATATTACATGTTACTCCTGCACTAAGACAATCCAGATATTACATGTTTCTCATACACTAAGGCAATCCAGATATTACATGTTACTCCTACACTAAGGCAATCCAGATATTACATGTTACTCCTGCACTAAGACAATCCAGATATTACATGTTTCTCCTGCACTAAGACAATCCAGATATTACATGTCTCTCCTGCACTAAGACAATCCAGATATTACATGTTACTCCTGCACTAAGACAATCCAGATATTACATGTTACTCCTGCACTAAGACAATCCAGATATTACATGTTTCTCCTGCACTAAGACAATCCAGATATTACATGTTACTCCTGCACTAAGACAATCCAGATATTACATGTTACTCCTGCACTAAGACAATCCAGATATTACATGTTACTCCTGCACTAAGACAATCCAGATATTACATGTTTCTCCTGCACTAAGACAATCCAGATATTACATGTTTCTCCTGCACTAAGACAATCGAGATATTACATGTTACTCCTACACTAAGACAATCCAGATATTACATGTTACTCCTGCACAAAGACAATCCAGATATTACATGTTACTCGTGCACTAAGACAATCCACATATTACATGTTACTCCTACACTAAGACAATCCACATATTACATGTTTCTCATACACTAAGACAATCCAGATATTACATGTTACTCCTGCACTAAGACAATCCAGATATTACATGTTACTCCTGCACTAAGACAATCCAGATATTACATGTTTCTCCTGCACTAAGACAATCCAGATATTACATGTTACTCCTGCACTAAGACAATCCAGATATTACATGTTACTCCAGCACTAAGACAATCCAGATATTACATGTTACTCCTGCACTAAGACAATCCAGATATTACATGTAACTCCTGCACTAAGACAATCCAGATATTACATGTTACTCCTGCACTAAGACAATCCAGATATTACATGATACTCCTGCACCAAGACAATTCAGATATTACATGTTACTCCTGCACTAAGACAATCCAGATATTACATGTTACTCCTGCACTAAGACAATCCAGATATTACATGTTACTCTTACACTAAGACAATCCAGATATTACATGTTTCTCCTGCACTAAGACAATCCAGATATTACATGTTACTCCTACACTAAGACAATCCAGATATTACATGTTTCTCCTGCACTAAGACAATCCAGATATTACATGTTACTCCTGCACTAAGACAATCCAGATATTACATGTTACTCCTGCACTAAGACAATCCAGATATTACATGTTTCTCCTGCACTAAGACAATCCAGATATTACATGTTACTCCTGCACTAAGACAATCCAGATATTACATGTTACTCCTGCACTAAGACAATCCAGATATTACATGTTTCTCCTGCACTAAGACAATCCAGATATTACATGTTACTCCTGCACTAAGACAATCCAGATATTACATGTTACTCCTGCACTAAGACAATCCAGATATTACATGTTACTCCTGCACTAAGACAATCCAGATATTACATGTTACGCTTACACTAAGACAATCCAGATATTACATGTTACTCTTACACTAAGACAATCCAGATATTACATGTTACTCCTGCACTAAGACAATCCAGATATTACATGATACTCCTGCACTAAGACAATCCAGATATTACATGTAACTCCTACACTAAGACAATCCAGATATTACATGTTACTCCTACACTAAGACAATCCAGATATTACATGTTACTCCTGCACTAAGACAATCCAGATATTACATGATACTCCTGCACTAAGACAATCCAGATATTACATGTTACTCCTGCACTAAGACAATCGAGATATTACATGTTACTCCTACACTAAGACAATCCAGATATTACATGTTTCTCCTACACTAAGACAATCCAGATATTACATGTAACTCCTACACTAAGACAATCCAGATATTACATGTTACTCCTGCACTAAGACAATCCAGATATTACATGTTACTCCTGCACTAAGACAATCCAGATATTACATGTTACTCCTACACTAAGACAATCCAGATATTACATGTTACTCATACACTAAGACAATCCAGATATTACATGTTACTCCTACACTAAGACAATCCAGATATTACATGTTACTCCTGCACTAAGACAATCCAGATATTACATGATACTCCTGCACTAAGACAATCCAGATATTACATGTTACTCCTGCACTAAGACAATCCAGATATTACATGTTACTCCTGCACTAAGACAATCCAGATATTACATGTTACTCCTGCACTAAGACAATCCAGATATTACATGTTACTCCAGCACTAAGACAATCCAGATATTACATGTTACTCATACACTAAGACAATCCAGATATTACATGTTACTCCTACACTAAGACAATCCAGATATTACATGTTACTCCTGCACTAAGACAATCCAGATATTACATGATACTCCTGCACTAAGACAATCCAGATATTACATGTTACTCCTGCACTAAGACAATCCAGATATTACATGTTTCTCCTGCACTAAGACAATCCAGATATTACATGTTACTCCTGCACTAAGACAATCCAGATATTACATGTTACTCCAGCACTAAGACAATCCAGATATTACATGTTACTCCTGCACTAAGACAATCCAGATATTACATGTAACTCCTGCACTAAGACAATCCAGATATTACATGTTACTCCTGCACTAAGACAATCCAGATATTACATGATACTCCTGCACTAAGACAATTCAGATATTACATTTTACTCCTGCACTAAGACAATCCAGATATTACATGTTACTCCTGCACTAAGACAATCCAGATATTACATGTTACTCTTACACTAAGACAATCCAGATATTACATGTTTCTCCTGCACTAAGACAATCCAGATATTACATGTTACTCCTACACTAAGACAATCCAGATATTACATGTTTCTCCTGCACTAAGACAATCCAGATATTACATGTTACTCCTGCACTAAGACAATCCAGATATTACATGTTACTCCTGCACTAAGACAATCCAGATATTACATGTTTCTCCTGCACTAAGACAATCCAGATATTACATGTTACTCCTGCACTAAGACAATCCAGATATTACATGTTACTCCTGCACTAAGACAATCCAGATATTACATGTTTCTCCTGCACTAAGACAATCCAGATATTACATGTTACTCCTGCACTAAGACAATCCAGATATTACATGTTACTCCTGCACTAAGACAATCCAGATATTACATGTTACTCCTGCACTAAGACAATCCAGATATTACATGTTACGCTTACACTAAGACAATCCAGATATTACATGTTACTCTTACACTAAGACAATCCAGATATTACATGTTACTCCTGCACTAAGACAATCCAGATATTACATGATACTCCTGCACTAAGACAATCCAGATATTACATGTTACTCCTGCACTAAGACAATCCAGATATTACATGTAACTCCTACACTAAGACAATCCAGATATTACATGTTACTCCTACACTAAGACAATCCAGATATTACATGTTACTCCTGCACTAAGACAATCCAGATATTACATGATACTCCTGCACTAAGACAATCCAGATATTACATGTTACTCCTGCACTAAGACAATCGAGATATTACATGTTACTCCTACACTAAGACAATCCAGATATTACATGTTTCTCCTACACTAAGACAATCCAGATATTACATGTAACTCCTACACTAAGACAATCCAGATATTACATGTTACTCCTGCACTAAGACAATCCAGATATTACATGTTACTCCTGCACTAAGACAATCCAGATATTACATGTTACTCCTGCACTAAGACAATCCAGATATTACATGTTACTCCTACACTAAGACAATCCAGATATTACATGTTACTCATACACTAAGACAATCCAGATATTACATGTTACTCCTACACTAAGACAATCCAGATATTACATGTTACTCCTGCACTAAGACAATCCAGATATTACATGATACTCCTGCACTAAGACAATCCAGATATTACATGTTACTCCTGCACTAAGACAATCCAGATATTACATGTTACTCCTGCACTAAGACAATCCAGATATTACATGTTACTCCTGCACTAAGACAATCCAGATATTACATGTTTCCCCTGCACTAAGACAATCGAGATATTACATGTTACTCCTACACTAAGACAATCCAGATATTACATGTTACTCCTGCACAAAGACAATCCAGATATTACATGTTACTCGTGCACTAAGACAATCCACATATTACATGTTACTCCTGCACTAAGACAATCCAGATATTACATGTTACTCCTACACTAAGACAATCCACATATTACATGTTTCTCATACACTAAGACAATCCAGATATTACATGTTACTCCTGCACTAAGACAATCCAGATATTACATGTTTCTCCTGCACTAAGACAATCCAGATATTACATGTTACTCCTGCACTAAGACAATCCAGATATTACATGTTACTCCAGCACTAAGACAATCCAGATATTACATGTTACTCCTGCACTAAGACAATCCAGATATTACATGTAACTCCTACACTAAGACAATCCAGATATTACATGTTACTCCTGCACTAAGACAATCCAGATATTACATGATACTCCTGCACTAAGACAATCCAGATATTACATGTTACTCCTGCACTAAGACAATCCAGATATTACATGTTACTCTTACACTAAGACAATCCAGATATTACATGTTTCTCCTACACTAAGACAATCCAGATATTACATGTTTCTCCTGCACTAAGACAATCCAGATATTACATGTTACTCCTGCACTAAGACAATCCAGATATTACATGTTACTCCTACACTAAGACAATCCAGATATTACATGTTTCTCCTGCACTAAGACAATCCAGATATTACATGTTACTCCTGCACTAAGACAATCCAGATATTACATGTTTCTCCTGCACTAAGACAATCCAGATATTACATGTTACTCCTGCACTAAGACAATCCAGATATTACATGTTACTCCTGCACTAAGACAATCCAGATATTACATGTTACTCCTGCACTAAGACAATCCAGATATTACATGATACTCCTGCACTAAGACAATCCAGATATTACATGTAACTCCTACACTAAGACAATCCAGATATTACATGTTACTCCTACACTAAGACAATCCAGATATTACATGTTACTCCTGCACTAAGACAATCCAGATATTACATGTTACTCCTGCACTAAGACAATCCAGATATTACATGTTACTCCTGCACTAAGACAATCGAGATATTACATGTTACTCCTACACTAAGACAATCCTTATATTACATGTTTCTCCTACACTAAGACAATCCAGATATTACATGTAACTCCTACACTAAGACAATCCAGATATTACATGTTACTCCTGCACTAAGACAATCCAGATATTACATGTTACTCCTGCACTAAGACAATCCAGATATTACATGTTTCTCCTGCACTAAGACAATCGAGATATTACATGTTACTCCTGCACTAAGACAATCCAGATATTACATGTTACTCCTGCACTAAGACAATCCAGATATTACATGTAACTCCTACACTAAGACAATCCAGATATTACATGTTACTCCTACACTAAGACAATCCAGATATTACATGTTTCTCCTGCACTAAGACAATCCAGATATTACATGTTACTCCTGCACTAAGACAATCCAGATATTACATGTTACTCCTGCACTAAGACAATCGAGATATTACATGTTACTCCTACACTAAGACAATCCAGATATTACATGTTTCTCCTGCACTAAGACAATCCAGATATTACATGTTTCTCCTGCACTAAGACAATCCAGATATTACATGTTACTACTGCACTAAGACAATCCAGATATTACATGTTACTCTTACACTAAGACAATCCAGATATTACATGTTTCTCCTGCACTAAGACAATCCAGATATTACATGTTACTCCTACACTAAGACAATCCAGATATTACATGTTTCTCCTGCACTAAGACAATCCAGATATTACATGTTACTCCTGCACTAAGACAATCCAGATATTACATGTTACTCCTGCACTAAGACAATCCACATATTACATGTTTCTCCTGCACTAAGACAATCCAGATATTACATGTTTCTCTTACACTAAGACAATCCAGATATTACATGTTACTCCTGCACTAAGACAATCCAGATATTACATGTTACTCCTGCACTAAGACAATCCAGATATTACATGTTACTCATGCACTAAGACAATCCAGATATTACATGTTACTCCTGCACTAAGACAATCCAGATATTACATGTTACTACTGCACTAAGACAATCCAGATATTACATGTTACTCCTACACTAAGACAATCCAGATATTACATGTTACTCTTACACTAAGACAATCCAGATATTACATGTTACTCCTGCACTAAGACAATCCAGATATTACATGATACTCCTGCACTAAGACAATCCAGATATTACATGTTACTCCTGCACTAAGACAATCCAGATATTACATGTAACTCCTACACTAAGACAATCCAGATATTACATGTTACTCCTACACTAAGACAATCCAGATATTACATGTTACTCCTGCACTAAGACAATCCAGATATTACATGATACTCCTGCACTAAGACAATCCAGATATTACATGTTACTCCTGCACTAAGACAATCCAGATATTACATGTTACTCCTGCACTAAGACAATCGAGATATTACATGTTACTCCTACACTAAGACAATCCAGATATTACATGTTTCTCCTACACTAAGACAATCCAGATATTACATGTAACTCCTACACTAAGACAATCCAGATATTACATGTTACTCCTGCACTAAGACAATCGAGATATTACATGTTACTCCTGCACTAAGACAATCCAGATATTACATGTTACTCCTGCACTAAGACAATCCAGATATTACATGTTACTCCTGCACTAAGACAATCCAGATATTACATGTTACTCCTACACTAAGACAATCCAGATATTACATGTTACTCCTACACTAAGACAATCCAGATATTACATGTTACTCCTGCACTAAGACAATCCAGATATTACATGTTACTCCTGCACTAAGACAATCCAGATATTACATGTTACTCCTACACTAAGACAATCCAGATATTACATGTTACTCCTACACTAAGACAATCCAGATATTACATGTTACTCCTGCACTAAGACAATCCAGATATTACATGATACTCCTGCACTAAGACAATCCAGATATTACATGTTACTCCTGCACTAAGACAATCCAGATATTACATGTTACTCCTGCACTAAGACAATCGAGTTATTACATGTTACTCCTACACTAAGACAATCCAGATATTACATGTTTCTCCTGCACTAAGACAATCCAGATATTACATGTTTCTCCTGCACTAAGACAATCCAGATATTACATGTTACTACTGCACTAAGACAATCCAGATATTACATGTTACTCTTACACTAAGACAATCCAGATATTACATGTTTCTCCTGCACTAAGACAATCCAGATATTACATGTTACTCCTACACTAAGACAATCCAGATATTACATGTTTCTCCTGCACTAAGACAATCCAGACATTACATGTTACTCCTACACTAAGACAATCGAGATATTACATGTTACTCCTGCACTAAGACAATCCAGATATTACATGTTACTCCTGCACTAAGACAATCCACATATTACATGTTTCTCCTGCACTAAGACAATCCAGATATTACATGTTTCTCTTACACTAAGACAATCCAGATATTACATGTTACTCCTGCACTAAGACAATCCAGATATTACATGTTACTCCTGCACTAAGACAATCCAGATATTACATGTTACTCCTGCACTAAGACAATCCAGATATTACATGTTACTCCTGCACTAAGACAATCCAGATATTACATGTTACGCTTACACTAAGACAATCCAGATATTACATGTTACTCCTGCACTAAGACAATCCAGATATTACATGTTACTCCTGCACTAAGACAATCCAGATATTACATGTTACTCCTGCACTAAGACAATCCACATATTACATGTTTCTCCTGCACTAAGACAATCCAGATATTACATGTTTCTCTTACACTAAGACAATACAGATATTACATGTTACTCCTACACTAAGACAATCCAGATATTACATGTTACTCCTACACTGAGACAATCCAGATATTACATGTTACTCCTGCACTAAGACAATCGAGATATTACATGTTACTCCTGCACTAAGACAATCCAGATATTACATGTTACTCCTACACTAAGACAATCTAGATATTACATGTTTCTCCTGCACTAAGACAATCCAGATATTACATGTTACTCCTGCACTAAGACAATCCAGATATTACATGTTTCTCCTGCACTAAGACAATCCAGATATTACATGTTACGCTTACACTAAGACAATCCAGATATTACATGTCTCTCCTGCACTAAGACAATCCAGATATTACATTTTACTCCTGCACTAAGACAATCCAGATATTACATGTTACTCCTGCACTAAGACAATCCAGATATTACATGTTACTCCTGCACCAAGACAATCCAGATATTACATGTTACTCCTCACTAAGACAATCCAGATATTACATGTTACTCCTGCACTAAGACAATCCAGATATTACATGTTACTCCTACACCAAGACAATCCAGATATTACATGTTACTCCTGCACTAAGACAATCCAGATATTACATGTTTCTCCTGCACTAAGACAATCCAGATATTACATGTCTCTCCTGCACTAAGACAATCCAGATATTACATGTTACTCCTGCACTAAGACAATCCAGATATTACATGTTTCTCCTGCACTAAGACAATCCAGATATTACATGTTACTCCTGCACTAAGACAATCCAGATATTACATGTTACTACTGCACTAAGACAATCCAGATATTACATGTTTCTCCTGCACTAAGACAATCCAGATATTACATGTTTCTCCTGCACTAAGACAATCCAGATATTACATGTTACTCCTGCACTAAGACAATCCAGATATTACATATTTCTCCTGCACTAAGACAATCCAGATATTACATATTTCTCCTGCACTAAGACAATCCAGATATTACATGTTACTCCTACACTAAGACAATCCACATATTACATATTTCTCCTGCACTAAGACAATCCAGATATTACATGTTACTCCTGCACTAAGACAATCCACATATTACATGTTTCTCCTACACTAAGGCAATCCAGATATTACATGTTACTCCTGCACTAAGACAATCCAGATATTACATGTTTCTCCTGCACTAAGACAATCCAGATATTACATGTTACTTCTGCACTAAGACAATCCAGATATTACATGTTACTCCTGCACTAAGACAATCCAGATATTACATGTTTCTCCTACACTGAGACAATCCAGATATTACATGTTACTCCTGCACTAAGACAATCCAGATATTACATGTTACTCCTGCACTAAGACAATCCAGATATTACATGTTACTCCTGCACTAAGACAATCCAGATATTACATGTTACTCCTGCACTAAGACAATCCAGATATTACATGTTTCTCCTGCACTAAGACAATCCAGATATTACATGTTACTCCTGCACTAAGACAATCCAGATATTACATGTTTCTCCTGCACTAAGACAATCCAGATATTACATGTTACTCCTACACTAAGACAATCCAGATATTACATGTTACTCCTGCACTAAGACAATCGAGATATTACATGTTTCTCCTGCACTAAGACAATCCAGATATTACATGTTACTCGTGCACTAAGACAATCCAGATATTACATGTTACTCCTGCACTAAGACAATCGAGATATTACATGTTTCTCCTGCACTAAGACAATCCAGATATTACATGTTACTCGTGCACTAAGACAATCCAGATATTACATGTTACTCCTACACTAAGACAATCCAGATATTACATGTTACTCCTACACTAAGACAATCCAGATATTACATGTTACTCCTACACTAAGACAATCCAGATATTACATGTTACTCCTGCACTAAGACAATCGAGATATTACATGTTTCTCCTGCACTAAGACAATCCAGATATTACATGTTACTCGTGCACTAAGACAATCCAGATATTACATGTTACTCCTGCACTAAGACAATCGAGATATTACATGTTTCTCCTGCACTAAGACAATCCAGATATTACATGTTACTCGTGCACTAAGACAATCCAGATATTACATGTTACTCATGCACTAAGACAATCCAGATATTACATGTTACTTCTGCACTAAGACAATCCAGATATTACATGTTACTCCTGCACTAAGACAATCCAGATATTACATGTTACTCCTGCACTAAGACAATCCAGATATTACATGTTACTCCTACACTAAGACAATCCAGATATTACATGTTTCTCCTGCACTAAGACAATCCAGATATTACATGTTACTCCTACACTAAGGCAATCCAGATATTACATGTTACTCCTGCACTAAGACAACCCAGATATTACATGTTACTCCTGCACTAAGACAATCCAGATATTACATGTTACTCCTGCACTAAGACAATCGAGATATTACATGTTTCTCCTGCACTAAGACAATCCAGATATTACATGTTACTCCTGCACTAAGACAATCCAGATATTACATGTTACTCCTGCACTAAGAAAATCCAGATATTACATGTTACTCCTGCACTAAGACAATCGAGATATTACATGTTTCTCCTGCACTAAGACAATCCAGATATTACATGTTACTCGTGCACTAAGACAATCCAGATATTACATGTTACTCCTACACTAAGACAATCCAGATATTACATGTTACTCATGCACTAAGACAATCCAGATATTACATGTTACTCCTGCACTAAGACAATCCAGATATTACATGTTACTCCTGCACTAAGACAATCCAGATATTACATGTTACTCCTGCACTAAGACAATCCAGATATTACATGTTACTCCTACACTAAGACAATCCAGATATTACATGTTTCTCCTGCACTAAGACAATCCAGATATTACATGTTACTCCTACACTAAGGCAATCCAGATATTACATGTTACTCCTGCACTAAGACAACCCAGATATTACATGTTACTCCTGCACTAAGACAATCCAGATATTACATGTTACTCCTACACCAAGACAATCGAGATATTACATGTTACTCCTGCACTAAGACAATCCAGATATTACATGTTTCTCCTGCACTAAGACAATCCAGATATTACATGTTACTCCTACACTAAAACAATCCAGATATTACATGTTACTCCTGCACTAAGACAATCCAGATATTACATGTTACTCAAGCACTAAGACAATCCAGATATTATATGTTTCTCCTACACTAAGACAATCCAGATATTACATGTTACACCTGCACTAAGACAATCCAGATATTACATGTTACTCCTGCACTAAGACAATCCAGATATTACATGTTACTCCTGCACTAAGACAATCCAGATATTACATGTTACTCCTACACTAAAACAATCCAGATATTACATGTTACTCCTGCACTAAGACAATCCAGATATTACATGTTTCTCCTACACTAAGACAATCCAGATATTACATGTTACTCCTACACTAAGACAATCCAGATATTACATGTTTCTCCTACACTAAGACAATCCACATATTACATGTTTCTCATACACTAAGACAATCCAGATATTACATGTTTCTCCTGCACTAAGACAATCCAGATATTACATGTTTCTCCTGCACTAAGACAATCCAGATATTACATGTTACTCCTGCACTAAGACAATCCAGATATTACATGTTTCTCCTGCACTAAGACAATCCAGATATTACATGTTTCTCATACACTAAAACAATCCAGATATTACATGTTACTACTGCACTAAGACAATCCAGATATTACATGTTACTCAAGCACTAAGACAATCCAGATATTATATGTTTCTCCTACACTAAGACAATCTAGATATTACATGTTACTCGTGCACTAAGACAATCCAGATATTACATGTTACTCCTGCACTAAGACAATCCAGATATTACATGTTACTCCTACACTAAGACAATCCAGATATTACATGTTACTCATACACTAAGACAATCCAGATATTACATGTTACTCCTACACTAAAACAATCCAGATATTACATGTTACTCCTGCACTAAGACAATCCAGATATTACATGTTTCTCCTACACTAAGACAATCCAGATATTACATGTTACTCCTACACTAAGACAATCCAGATATTACATGTTACTCCTGCACTAAGACAATCCAGATATTACATGTTACTCCTACACTAAGACAATCCAGATATTACATGTTACTCCTACACTAAGACAATCCAGATATTACATGTTACTCCTGCACTAAGACAATCCAGATATTACATGTTACTCCTGCACTAAGACAATCGAGATATTACATGTTACTCCTACACTAAGACAATCCACATATTACATGTTTCTCATACACTAAGACAATCCAGATATTACATGTTTCTCCTGCACTAAGACAATCCAGATATTACATGTTTCTCCTACACTAAGACAATCCACATATTACATGTTTCTCATACACTAAGACAATCCAGATATTACATGTTTCTCCTGCACTAAGACAATCCAGATATTACATGTTTCTCCTGCACTAAGACAATCCAGATATTACATGTTACTCCTGCACTAAGACAATCCAGATATTACATGTTTCTCCTGCACTAAGACAATCCAGATATTACATGTTTCTCATACACTAAAACAATCCAGATATTACATGTTACTCCTGCACTAAGACAATCCAGATATTACATGTTACTCAAGCACTAAGACAATCCAGATATTATATGTTTCTCCTACACTAAGACAATCTAGATATTACATGTTACTCGTGCACTAAGACAATCCAGATATTACATGTTACTCCTGCACTAAGACAATCCAGATATTACATGTTACTCCTACACTAAGACAATCCAGATATTACATGTTTCTCCTACACTAAAACAATCCAGATATTACATGTTACTCCTACACTAAAACAATCCAGATATTACATGTTACTACTGCACTAAGACAATCCACATATTACATGTTACTCCTGCACTAAGACAATCCAGATATTACATGTTTCTCCTACACTAAGACAATCCAGATATTACATGTTACTCCTACACTAAAATAATCCAGATATTACATGTTTCTCCTGCACTAAGACAATCCAGATATTACATGTTACTCGTGCACTAAGACAATCCAGATATTACATGTTACTCCTGCACTAAGACAATCCAGATATTACATGTTTCTCCTACACTAAGACAATCCAGATATTACATGTTACTCCTATCTTGTATCTCCTGCAGGATAGTCATGGCTGTGTATGTATAATAATATACTATTATGTGCAGGGTTGTAGAGGATAGCCGGGTATAGAGGACTCGTATCTTGTATCTCCTGCAGCATAGTTATGGATGTGTATGTATAATATACTATTATGTGCAGAGATGTAGAGGATAGCCGGATATAGAGGACTCGTATCTTGTATCTACTGCAGGATAGTCATGGCTGTGCATGTATAATAATATACTATTATATGTAAGGAGGTAGAGGATATCCGGGTATAGAGGACTCGTATCTTGTATCTCCTGCAGGATAGTCATGGCTGTGTATATATAATAATATACTATTATGTGTAAGGAGGTAGAGGATAGCCGGGTATAGAGGACTCGTATATTGTATCTCCTGCAGGATAGTCATGGCTGTGTATGTATAATAATATACTATTATATGTAAGGAGGTAGAGGATAGCCGGTTATAGAGGACTCGTATCTTGTATCTCCTGCAGGATAATCATGGCTGTGTATGTATAATAATATACTATTATGTGCAGGGTTGTAGAGGATAGCCGGGTATAGAGGACTCGTATCTTGTATCTCCTGCAGCATAGTTATGGATGTGTATGTATAATATACTATAATGTGCAGAGATGTAGAGGATAGCCGGATATAGAGGACTCGTATCTTGTATCTACTGCAGCATAGTTATGGCTGTGTATGTATAATAATATACTATTATATGTAAGGAGGTAGAGGATATCCGGGTATAGAGGACTCGTATCTTGTATCTCCTGCAGGATAGTCATAGCTGTGCATGTATAATAATATACTATTATGTGCAGGGATGTAGAGGATAGCCGGGTATAGAGGACTCGTATCTTGTATCTCTTGCAGCATAGTTATGGCTGTGTATGTATAATAATATACTATTATGTGCAGGGATGTAGAGGATAGCCGGGTATAGAGGACTCCTATCTTGTATCTCCTGCAGGATAGTCATGGCTGTGCATGTATAATATACTATTATGTGCAGGGTTGTAGAGGATAGCCGGGTATAGAGGACTCCTATCTTGTATCTCCTGCAGGATAATCATGTCTGTGTATGTATAATAATATACGATTATGTGCAGGGATGTAGAGGATAGCCGGGTATAGAGGACTCGTATCTTGTATCCCCTGCAGGATAGTCATGGCTGTGTATGTATAATAATATACTATTATGTGCAGGGTTGTAGAGGATAGCCGGGTATAGAGGACTCGTATCTTGTATCTCTTGCAGCATAGTTATGGCTGTGTATGTATAATAATATACTATTATGTGCAGGGATGTAGAGGATAGCCGGGTATAGAGGACTCCTATCTTGTATCTCCTGCAGGATAGTCATGGCTGTGCATGTATAATATACTATTATGTGCAGGGTTGTAGAGGATAGCCGGGTATAGAGGACTCGTATCTTGTATCTCCTACAGGATAGTCATGGCTGTGTATGTATAATAATATACTATTATGTGCAGAGATGTAGAGGATAGCCGGTTATAGAGGACTCGTTTCTTGTATCTCCTGCAGGATAGTCATGGCTGTGCATGTATAATATACTATTATGTGCAGGGTTGTAGAGGATAGCCGGGTATAGAGGACTCGTATCTGGTCTCTCCTGCAGGATAGTCATGACTGTGTATGTATAATAATATACTATTATGTGCAGAGATGTAGAGGATAGCCGGGTATAGAGGACTCGTATCTTGTATCTCCTGCAGGATAGTCATGGCTGTGTATGTATAATAATATACTATTATGTGCAGAGATGTAGAGGATAGCCGGGTATAGAGGACTCCTATCTTGTATCTCCTGCAGGATAGTCATGGCTGTGTATGTATAATAATATACTATTATGTGCAGAGATGTAGAGGATAGCCGGTTATAGAGGACTCGTTTCTTGTATCTCCTGCAGGATAGTCATGGCTGTGCATGTATAATATACTATTATGTGCAGGGTTGTAGAGGATAGCCGGGTATAGAGGACTCGTATCTGGTCTCTCTTGCAGGATAGTCATGACTGTGTATGTATAATAATATACTATTATGTGCAGAGATGTAGAGGATAGCCGGGTATAGAGGACTCGTATCTGGTCTCTCCTGCAGGATAGTCATGACTGTGTATATATAATAATATACTATTATGTGCAGGGTTGTAGAGGATAGCCGGGTATAGAGGACTCGTATCTGGTCTCTCCTGCAGGATAGTCATGACTGTGTATGTATAATAATATACTATTATGTGCAGAGATGTAGAGGATAGTCGGGTATAGAGGACTCGTATCTTGTATCTCCTGCAGGATAGTCATGGCTGTGTATGTATAATAATATACTATTATGTGTAAGGAGGTAGAGGATAGCCGGGTATAGAGGACTCGTATCTTGTATCTCCTGCAGGATAGTCATGACTGTGTATGTATAATAATATACTATTATGTGCAGAGATGTAGAGGATAGCCGGGTATAGAGGACTCGTATCTTGTATCTCCTGCAGGATAGTCATGGCTGTGTATGTATAATAATATACTATTATGTGCAGAGATGTAGAGGATAGCCGGGTATAGAGGACTCGTATCTTGTATCTCCTGCAGGATAGTCATCACTGTGTATGTATAATAATATACTATTATGTGCAGAGATGTAGAGGATAGCCGGGTATAGAGGACTCGTATCTTGTATCTCCTGCAGGATAGTCATCACTGTGTATGTATAATAATATACTATTATGTGCAGAGATGTAGAGGATAGCCGGGTATAGAGGACTCGTATCTTGTATCTCCTACAGGATAGTCATGGCTGTGTATGTATAATAATATACTATTATGTGCAGAGATGTAGAGGATAGCCGGTTATAGAGGACTCGTTTCTTGTATCTCCTGCAGGATAGTCATGGCTGTGCATGTATAATATACTATTATGTGCAGGGTTGTAGAGGATAGCCGGGTATAGAGGACTCGTATCTGGTCTCTCCTGCAGGATAGTCATGACTGTGTATGTATAATAATATACTATTATGTGCAGAGATGTAGAGGATAGCCGGGTATAGAGGACTGTGTATGTGTAGTATTATTTCTTATTATATATGTATATAATTATTTTTTTAACAATTTTCATTATGGCTTTTTCCCTAGATGATTTGCATCTTGATGGAGCTTCATTGGGTGGCTATTTTGGTGGTTTCCTATTTATCGTATAGTAAAGCAGGTATTTGTATTGTACATCAGTAGGACTAAGCATTGTTTCATACACAGCCCTTTTAGACATAACTATCTCCGTGTCCCTTCCCCAAAGTGCCTATTCACACAAATCGCAGCTTATTTATGCGATAACCACAATGCCGATTGAGGTAATTGCAACTATATTTACTGCACTGTGTGACTACGCCTTTACCAACACTAAACTTGAAATGGTCATCTGCAGACAAATTCTGTCTTCAATCCCACAGTTGCGGGTCACATTTCGCTGTTGTATACATGACATGATTGTGATCAGCCTCTACCTGCAGTTTTTACAAGTGATATCCTGGTGGCGTCCTCTTATAATCTTAGTTATAGGTGTTTTCAGTAACAACCATCCACTCATTCCATATATTGTAGTTACCTTCATGTAATAGCAAGCTCCCCCCATCATCCCATGACCACTCATTTGATAACGGTCCTATAAATACAGAGCATTTGTAAAGTCTTCAGACCCTTTCACTTTTTTCACATTTTGTTATGTTGAGATCTTGTGCTAAAATAAAAATAGAAAATAAAAACGTTTCTCCCCCTCATTCTGCACTCAATATCCCATAATGACAAAATGAAAGTAGACATTTTTGCAAATTTATTAAAGATGAAAAACTCAAATTTCGCATGGACATAAATATTCAGACCCTTTGTTATAACACTTGAAATTCAGGCTCCGGGGTCTCCTGTTTCTCTAGATCATCCTTGAAATGTTTCTATGCCTTGATTGGATCCACCAGTAGTAAATTTATTTGACTTGGACTTGATTTAGAAAGACACGCCCCTGTCTATATAAGGTCTCACAGCTGACAATGTATATCAGAGCAAAAACCAAGCCATGAGGAGGAAAGAACTGCCTGTAGAGCTCATAGATAGGATTGTGTGACTGCCCCACCATAGATCTGGAAAAGAGGAAAAAAAATTATTCTGCTGCACTGAAAGTTCCCAAGAGCACAGAGGCCGCCATAATTCTTAAATGGGAAAAGTTTGAAACAACCAAGACTCTTCCTAGAGCCGCCCCACCAAACGAAGTAATCGGGGGAAAATACCTTGGTAAGAGAGGTGACCAAGAACCCAATGGTCACTGTGGCTGAGCACCAAAGATCCTGTGTGCAGATGGGAGAAACTTCCAGAAGGTCGACCATCACTGCAGCACTCCACCAATATGGCCAGAAAGAAGCTGCTCCTCAGTAATAGACACATGAAAGCTGCCTGGAGTTTGCAAAAAATCAACCAAAGGACCTCAGACTGTGAGAAACACGATTTTGGGGTCTGATGAAACCAAGATTCAACTTTTTGGCCTCAATTCTAAGCATCATGTCTGGAGGAAACCAGGAACTGTCCATCACCTGCCCAATACCATCCCTACAGTGAAGCATCGTGGTGGTGGGGGCATCATGTCTGGAGGAAACCAGTCACTGCCCTTCACCTACCCAATACCATACCTAGAGTGAAGCGTGGTGATGGTGGGGACATCAAGTCTGGAGGAAACCAGTCACTGCCCATCACCTGCCCAATACCATCCCTACAGTAAAGCATGGTGGTGGTGGTGGGGGCATCATGTCTGGAGGAAACCAGGAACTGTCCATCACCTGTCCAATACATCCCTACAGTGAAGCATCGTGGTGGTGGGGACATCATGTCTGGAGGAAAACCAGTCACTGCCCATCATCTGCCCAATACCATCCCTACAGTATAGCATGGTGGTGGTGGGGGCATCATGTCTGGAGCAAACCAGTCACTGCCCATCACCTGCCCAATAGCATACCTAGAGTGAAGCGTGGTGGTGGTGGTGGTGGGGGCATCAAGTCTGGAGGAAACCAGTCACTGCCCATCACCTACCCACAGTGGCGGATTATCATATGGGCGTTTCAGGCGGCCGCCCGGGGCCCGAGGCTCCCAGGGGGCCCATGGCAGCCCTAAACGCACATCATCTCCTAAATCTATTCAGCGCGCTAGCGCTGCTAACGGCCGAAGATGAGGAGGAGCAGGGAATTGGCCGGGAAATAGGTAGGACACGCCTCCCTGACAAGTGCGGGCCGCCGCCATTGAGTAACAGAACAGCGACGGACGGCTGTTCTGTTACTCCAAAGCAGCAAGAGAAGAGCCGGGCGGGCGGTCACCGGCGCTGAGGTCAGTACAGGCTTATCCTCCTGCCCAACTGGTTCCCGACCGCTGGCTGTATTTTTACGGCCAGCGGTCAGGAACGGGTCCTTAAAACCCGAGCCATAGACTTTCTACGGCTCGGGTTTTAACTTGCTGCCCGCGCGATCGGGCAGCTGAATGTCAGGTCTCCGGCTGTCAGTGACTGCCGGGGACCCTGAGGAGAAGATAGAAGCAGCTTTCGCTGCTTCTGTCTTCTCCGATGTCTTCTTACACAGCGTTCAATGAACGCTGTGTACAGGAATAGAGACAGCAGCAGCGGCGCTGTCTCTATTCCTCCCGGTGATCATGTGACTGGTCACATGATCGCCGGGTGCCGTTAGTGGCAGACTGTATCTGGGTCTTACTAGACCCAGCACAGCCCTGTTAGTGACAATCGTCACTGTGAGAGGGCTGATTTCCCCTGTAACTGGGGCTGCTGTGCAGCTCCAGTTAGGGTATGTTCACACGGCGGGGGTCCGTAACGGCTGAAATTACGGGGATGTTTCAGCCTGAAAACATCCCCGTAATTTCAGCCGTACCGGCATGTGCAGGCGCTTGAACGCCGCGTCAATTACGGCCGTAATTTGCGCTGCTATTCATTGGAGTCAATGAATAGCGGCTCCAATTACGGCCAAAGAAGTGACAGGTCACTTCTTCTACGCGGGCGTCTATTTACGCGCCGTCATTTGACAGCGGCGCGTAAATATACGCCTCGTGTGAACAGACAAACGTCTGCCCATTGCTTTCAATGGGCAGATGTTTGTCAGCGCTATTGAGGCGCTATTTTCAGACGTAATTCGGGGCAAAAACGCCCGAATTACGTCCGTAAATAGGCCGTGTGAACATACCCTTACAGTGGAAAAACGTGGTGTAAAACAAAGAAAAAAAATATATAAAGTTCCCCAAAGGTCTTTTTTGACCTCTGACAGACCATAGTAAAAAAAAAATAATAAAGTGCAAAAAAAATGTAAATAATAAATACACATAAAATACCCACCCCAAAAAAAACTTTCCCCCCGCCAATCATTGTTGTAACGCTAGCGCTGACCCAATTACCCTAATATAGACATGTAATATATTAAAGTTTACGGTAGACAATGGCGATCACAAATAAAAGGTCTATTTTAGGGTAAAACTATGTTATTACCAAAAAAAAATAGCTGAAACGTAAAAAAGCTTATTTTTTTACTATTATTTTCAAACTTTATGAATAAAAATTCTAAAATAGCAAAAAAGGTGTGTATAAAAATGATAAAAAACGAAACCTGCATTGTCTACGGAAAAAACGTCGCAAAAATCACGTTGGTTTTATTTTTTTTTAATAAAGATGTGTGTTTGGGGCAACTTTGTAATTACATTTTATTAAAAAATATTTTCACTTTTTGAGATACAGCTGCTTTGTATCCTGTATCCGTCAGGTCAGCAGGACTGACGGGATCAGTGAAACGGGCCCTGCGCTAAATTATAATCTTAAATGTGATAGATTTGAGGTGGATCCTGCGTGTCACTGATCCTGTCAGTCCTGCTGACCTGACGGATACAGGATACAAAGCAGCCGTATCTCAAAAAGTAAAAATATTTTTTAATAAAATCAATCAATCACACTGATACACACACATACTATATATATATATATATATATATATATAATTATATATATATATATATATATATATATATATATATAATTATAATATAACGTTTTTAAATGTGTACATAGCATTGTGGCACTATATACAAGGGGGAGCGCTGTGAGGCACTATATACAAGGGGGAGCGCTGTGAGGCACTATATACAAGGGGGAGCGCTGTGAGGCACTATATACAAGGGGGAGCGCTGGAGGTACTATATACAAGGGGGAGTGCTGTGAGGCACTATATACAAGGGGGAGCGCTGTGAGGCACTATATACAAGGGGGAGCGCTGTGTGGCACTATATACAAGGGAGCGCTGTGTGGCACAATATACAAGGGAGCGCTGTGTGGCACAATATACAAGGGGGAGCGCTGTGAGGCACTATATACAAGGGGGAGCGCTGTGAGGCACTATATACAAGGGGGAGCGCTGTGTGGCACAATATACAAGGGGGAGCGCTGTGAGGTACTATATACAAGGGGGAGTGCTGTGTGGCACTATATACAAGGGGGAGCGCTGTGTGGCACTATATACAAGGGGGAGCGCTGTGAGGCACTATATACAAGGGGGAGCGCTGTGTGGCACTATATACAAGGGGGAGCACTGTGTGCCACTATATACAAGGGGGAGCGCTGTGAGGCACTATATACAAGGGGGAGCGCTGTGTGGCACTATATACAAGGGGGAGCGCTGTGTGGCACTATATACAAGGGGGGGGCTGTGTAGTGCTATCCACAGTGGTATGTGTGTGGCGCTCTTTATATGGGGGGCTTTTTGGTGCTATTTACAAGAGGGGGAGGGCTGTATGGCACTATCTATAGGGGGCTGTGTGTAACGCTCTACGAGGGGGATGTGTGATATATAGAGGGGGCTGTGTATGGCGATATCTATGGGGGTGTGCAATATCTATGGGGGTGTGTAATATCTACAGGGGCTGTGTGTGCCACTATGTACAGGGGGCTGTGTGTATGTGGTGTTTTACAGTGTGTGGTATTATATTCAGGCGCGCAGTGTTTGGTGCTATTATATTTAGGGGCACAGTATGTGGCACCATGATAACTTTATTTTCGTTTATAGGTGTGGAAATGTTGGAAAAGTGAGGAGACGTCTAAGTGGCAAATTCTGCAGAAATGAGTCATGGCCGGGAGAAGTCGTCATGGGTGCTGGACCGGATGGAGAAGAAAAGAGGAAAAAAACTACTAGAATCTGAGACGTCGTCACCTGTGAGTCACTAGATTTATAGAGAATCTGTCACCTCTCCTGACATGTTTATTATAGGAAATCCTTGTATTTCACAAAAAGTCATTCTGCAGTCCAGGACTGATAGACAATTCCCCTTGTCAGGAGGTTGTGTCCCTGCACAGTGTGATCCTGTCAGTATGTAGGGACACCGCGCTGTGACAAGGGGAATCGTAACACTGTTAATGCTTGCCCAAAAAGGTAGTGTTAAAAATAGTTACGGTGAGGAAGGGGGGCCCAAGTTTGGGTAACAGCCCAGGGCCCATGGTCTACTTAATCCGCCACTGCCTACCCAATACCATCCCTACAGTAAAGCATGGTTGTGGTGGGGGCATCATGTCTGGAGGAAACCAGTCACTGCCCATCACCTGCCCAATACCATCCCTACAGTAAAGCATGGTGGTGGTGGGGGCATCATGTCTGGAGGAAACCAGTCACTGCCCATCACCTGCCCAATACCATATCTAGAGAGAAGCATGGTGGTGGTGGGGGCATCATGTCTGGAGGAACCAGGAACTGTAAATCACCTGTCCAATACCATCCCTACAGTGAAGCATGGTGGTGGTGGGGGCATCTTGTCTGGAGGAAACCAGTCACTGCCCATCATCTGCCCAATAACATCCCTACAGTGAAGCATGGTGGTGGGGCAGCATCCTTCTGGGGGGTGTGTTTTTCAGCGGCTGGGACAGGGAGACTGCTCCATTCATCTTTCCCTCAACCCTGACCAAAGTACAGAGATCTTCTTAATGAAAAGCTGATCTGGAGTCCTCTGGACCTCAGACTGGGCCGAAGGTTTACCCTCCAAGAAGACAATTACCCTAAGCACACAGCCGAGACCACACAGGAGAGGCGGGGGGATAACACAAGAGAGGCGGGGGGGGGGGTGACAACACAGGAGAGGCGGGGAACAGCACGGGAGAGGCGGGGGACCAACACAGGAGAGGCGGGGGGACAACACAGGAGAGGCGGGGGGACAACACAGGAGAGGCGGGGGGACAACACAGGAGAGGCGGGGGGACAACACAGGAGAGGCGGGGGGACAACACAGGAAAGGCAGGGGGACAACACAGGAGAGGCGGGGGACAACACCGGAAAGGCGGGGGGGAAAACTCTGTGGATGTTCCTGAGTGGCCCGGCCAGACCCCTGACTTGAACACAATCAAATATCTCTTAAGAGACCTGAAAATGTCCGTCCACCGACGTCACCATCCAACCTGACAGAGCTGAGGGGATCTGAAGAGAACGGCAGAAACCCCCCAAATCCAGGGGTGTAAACCGATCATCAAACCCAAGAAAACTGGAGGCTGTTATCACTGCCAAAGGGGCTTCACCAGATCCTGAGTAAAGGGGCTTCACCGGATCCTGAGTAAAGGGGCTTCACCGGATCCTGAGTAACGGGGCTGAAGACTTATGTCAATGTGAGATTTCAGTTTTTAATTTTTAATAAATTAGCAAAGAACTAAAATTCTGTTGTCACTTTGTCATTATGAGATATTAAATGAGGGGGGAAAACTTGAATTTTTTTTATTTTAGCACAAGGATCAACATAACAAAATGTGAAAAAATTGAAAGGGTCTGAAGAGTTTGCGAATGCATTGTATGATCACGGACCTGTATCCATTACTTGTCAATCATCTCCGGATCCTCCCATAACATGGACCTTCAGCCTGGCGCACTCCACCGGACGCTGCACGTCCCTCACTATTCCATTGGCTTGGTTTAAGTCTTTGCTTGCTGACCTTTTATCCACGACCTCCATGATCTCTAGACCCCACCTCATAAAGCAGAGCAGTATCCATGACTTCTCCACCATCCCATGAATCTTTGACTTTATCACTTGATTTCTGCTGTATGGACATATAGATTTATTCCTTACATTCTTCTGAGTATAATAACACATCATCATGTCATTTTGATGTCTTTGCTCTTCTTCCAGATTGGTGTTACACGGAGGAGTCCTGTGGTGAGTCTTTGTCTTTGCATTTTTGGTCTCTCCTACTACAAATTTATGAATGGCTTGGGATATAAAGTCATTTATTCTACTACAGAATGTATTCTGATTATTACTCAATACAATTATATGTGTGACTCCTGTCAACCCTATTAGTATTTTTTCCCCATCTTGTTGTCAGTCATATTATTTGCTCTTGAAATACAGTCAATTGCTATAAATGCCTTTATTACTTCACAGATCCTAGTACTTGGAAAACACAGCACTGATACTAACACCACTGATTACTCCTGTAGATACACAGCACTGATACTAATACCACTAATTACTCCTGTAGATACACAGCACTGATACTAATACCACTGATTACTCCTGTAGAGACACAGCACTGATACTAATACCACTGATTACTCCTGTAGATACACAGCACTGATACTAATACCACTGATTACTCCTGTAGGTGCACAGCACTGATATTAATACCACTGATAACTCCTGTAGATACACAGCACTGATACTAATACCACTGATTACTCCTGTAGAGACACAGCACTGATACTAATACCACTGATTACTCCTGTAGTTACACAGCACTGATACAAATACCACTGATTACTCCTGTAGATACACAGCACTGATACTAATACCACTGATTACTCCTGTAGTTACACAGCACTGATACTAATACCACTGATTACTCCTGTAGATACACAGCACTGATACTAACACCACTGATTACTCCTGTAGATACACAGCACTGATACTAATACCACTAATTACTCCTGTAGATACACAGCACTGATACTAATACCACTGATTACTCCTGTAGAGACACAGCACTGATATTAATACCACTGATTACTCCTGTAGAGACACAGCACTGATACTAATACCACTGATTACTCCTGTAGATACACAGCACTGATACTAATACCACTGATTACTCCTGTAGGTGCACAGCACTGATATTAATACCACTGATAACTCCTGTAGATACACAGCACTGATACTAATACCACTGATTACTCCTGTAGAGACACAGCACTGATACTAATACCACTGATTACTCCTGTAGATGCACAGCACTGATACTAATACCACTGATTACTCCTGTAGATACACAGCACTGATACTAATACCACTGATTACTCCTGTAGAGACACAGCACTGATATTAATACCACTGATAACTCCTGTAGATACACAGCACTGATACTAATACCACTGATTACTCCTGTAGATGCGCAGCACTGATACTAATACCACTGATTACTCCTGTAGAGACACAGCACTGATACTAATACCACTGATTACTCCTGTAGAGACACAGCACTGATATTAATACCACTGATAACTCCTGTAGATACACAGCACTGATACTAATACCACTGATTACTCCTGTAGATGCACAGCACTGATACTAATACCACTGATTACTCCTGTAGATGCACAGCACTGATACTAATACCACTGATTACTCCTGTAGTTACACAGCACTGATACTAATACCACTGATTACTCCTGTAGATGCACTGATACTAACACCACTGATTACTCCTGTAGATGTACTGATACTAATACCACTAATTACTCCTGTAGATACACAGCACTGATACTAATACCACTGATTACTCCTGTAGGTGCACAGCACTGATATTAATACCACTGATAACTCCTGTAGATACACAGCACTGATACTAATACCACTGATTACTCCTGTAGATGCACAGCACTGATACTAATACCACTGATTACTCCTGTAGAGACACAGCACTGATACTAATACCACTGATTACTCCTGTAGATACACAGCACTGATACTAATACCACTGATTACTCCTGTAGATACACAGCACTGATACTAATACCACTGATTACTCCTGTAGTTACACAGCACTGATACTAATACCACTGATTACTCCTGTAGATACACAGCACTGATACTAATACCACTGATTACTCCTGTAGTTACACAGCACTGATACTAATACCACTGATTACTCCTGTAGACACACAGCACTGATACTAATACCACTGATTACTCCTGTAGAGACACAGCACTGATATTAATACCACTGATAACTCCTGTAGATGCACAGCACTGATACTAATACCACTGATTACTCCTGTAGATACACAGCACTGATACTAATACCACTGATTACTCCTGTAGATGCACAGCACTGATACTAATACCACTGATTACTCCTGTAGAGACACAGCACTGATACTTATACTACTGATTACTCCTGTAGATGCACAGCACTGATACTAATACCACTGATTACTCCTGTAGATGCACAGCACTGATACTAATACCACTGATTTTGTCCTGTAGTTCCACAGCACTGATACTAATACCACTGATTACTCCTGTAGGTGTACAGCACTGATACTAATACCACTGATTACTCCTGTAGAGACACAGCACTAATACTAATACCACTGATTACTCCTGTATATACACAGCACTGATACTAATACCACTGATTACTCCTGTAGATGCACAGCACTGATACTAATACCACTGATTACTCCTGTAGATACACAGCACTGATACTAATACCACTGATTACTCCTGTAGAGACACAGCACTGATATTAATACCACTGATAACTCCTGTAGATACACAGCACTGATACTAATACCACTGATTACTCCTGTAGATGCACAGCACTGATACTAATACCACTGATTACTCCTGTAGATACACAGCACTGATACTAATACCACTGATTACTCCTGTAGAGACACAGCACTGATATTAATACCACTGATAACTCCTGTAGATACACAGCACTGATACTAATACCACTGATTACTCCTGTAGATACACAGCACTGATACTAATACCACTGATTATTCCTGTAGATACACAGCACTGATACTAATACCACTGATTACTCCTGTAGATACACAGCACTGATATTAATACCACTGATTACTCCTGTAGATGTACTAATACTAATACCACTGATTACTCCTGTAGATGTACTAATACTAATACCACTGATTACTCCTGTAGGTGCACAGCACTGATACTAATACCACTGATTATTCCTGTAGATACACAGCACTGATACTAATACCACTGATTACTCCTGTAGAGACACAGCACTGATATTAATACCACTGATAACTCCTGTAGAGACACAGCACTGATACTAATACCACTGATTACTCCTGTATATACACAGCACTGATACTAATACCACTGATTACTCCTGTAGATGCACAGCACTGATACTAATACCACTGATTATTCCTGTAGATACATAGCACTGATACTAATACCACTGATTACTCCTGTAGATACACAGCACTGATACTAATACCACTGATTACTCCTGTAGATACACAGCACTGATACTAATACCACTGATTACTCCTGTAGATACACAGCACTGATACTAATACCACTGATTACTCCTGTAGATACACAGCACTGATACTAATACCACTGATTACTCCTGTAGAGACACAGCACTGATACTAATACCACTGATTACTCCTGTAGATGCACTGATACTAATACCACTGATTACTCCTGTAGATGCACAGCACTGATACTAATACCACTGATTACTCCTGTAGATGCACAGCACTGATACTAATACCACTGATTACTCCTGTAGAGACACAGCACTGATACTAATACCACTGATTTTGTCCTGTAGTTCCACAGCACTGATACTATTACCACTGATTACTCCTGTAGGTGCACAGCACTGATATTAATACCACTGATAACTCCTGTAGAGACACAGCACTGATACTAATACCACTGATTACTCCTGTAGAGACACAGCACTGATACTAATACCACTGATTACTCCTGTAGATGCACAGCACTGATAATAATACCACTGATTACTCCTGTAGAGACACAGCACTGATACTAATACCACTGATTACTCCTGTAGATGCACAGCACTGATACTAATACCACTGATTACTCCTGTAGAGACACAGCACTGATACTTATACCACTGATTACTCCTGTAGAGACACAGCACTGATACTAATACCACTGATTACTCCTGTAGAGACACAGCACTGATACTAATACCACTGATTACTCCTGTAGATGCACAGCACTGATACTAATACCACTGATTACTCCTGTAGAGACACAGCACTGATACTAATACCACTGATTACTCCTGTAGATGCACAGCACTGATACTAATACCACTGATTACTCCTGTAGAAACACAGCACTGATACTAATACCACTGATTACTCCTGTAGATGCACAGCACTGATACTAATACCACTGATTACTCCTGTAGATGCACAGCACTGATACTAATACCACTGATTACTCCTGTAGATACACAGCACTGATACTAATACCACTGATTACTCATGTAGATACACAGCACTGATACTAATACCACTAATTACTCCTGTAGATGCGCAGCACTGATACTAATACCACTGATTACTCCTGTAGAGACACAGCACTGATACTTATACCACTGATTACTGCTGTAGATGCACAGCACTGATACTAATACCACTGATTACTCCTGTAGAGACACAGCACTGATACTAATACCACTGATTACTCCTGTAGAAGCACAGCACTGATACTAATACCACTGATTACTCCTGTAGAGACACAGCACTGATACTTATACCACTGATTACTCCTGTAGATTCACAACACTGATACTAATACCACTGATTACTCCTGTAGAGACACAGCACTGATACTAATACCACTGATTACTCCTGTAGATGCACAGTACTGGTACTAATACCACTGATTACTCCTGTAGATGCACAGTACTGGTACTAATACCACTGATTACTCCTGTAGATACACAGCACTGATACTAATACCACTGATTACTCCTGTAGATGCACAGCACTGATACTAATACCACTGATTACTCCTGTAGTTACACAGCACTGATACTAATACCACTGATTACTCCTGTAGAGACACAGCACTGATACTAATACCACTGATTACTCCTGTAGATACACAGCACTGATACTAATACCACTGAATACTCCTGTAGATGCACAGCACTGATACTAATACCACTGATTACTCCTGTAGAGACACAGCACTGATACTAATACCACTGATTACTCCTGTAGATACACAGCACTGATACTAATACCATTGATTACTCCTGTAGATACACAGCACTGATACTAATACCACTGATTACTCCTGTAGAGACACAGCACTGATACTAATACCACTGATTACTCCTGTAGTTACACAGCACTGATACTAATACCACTGATTACTCCTGTAGAGACACAGCACTGATACTAATACCACTGATTACTCCTGTAGAGACACAGCACTGATACTTATACCACTGATTACTCCTGTAGAGACAAAGCACTGATACTAATACCACTGATTACTCCTGTAGAGACACAGCACTGATACTTATACCACTGATTACTCCTGTAGATGCACAGCACTGATACTAATACCACTGATTACTCCTGTAGATACACAGCACTGATACTAATACCACTGATTACTCCTGTAGATGCACAGCACTGATACTTATACCACTGATTACTCCTGTAGACACACAGCACTGATACTAATACCACTGATTACTCCTGTAGAGACACAGCACTGATACTAATACCACTGATTACTCCTGTAGAGACACAGCACTGATACTAATACCACTGATTACTCCTGTAGAGACAAAGCACTGATACTAATACCACTGATTACTCCTGTAGAGACACAGCACTGATACTAATACCACTGATTACTCCTGTAGGTGCACAGCACTGATATTAATACCACTGATAACTCCTGTAGAGACAAAGCACTGATACTAATACCACTGATTACTCCTGTAGAGACACAGCACTGATACTAATACCACTGATTACTCCTGTAGATACATAGCACTGATACTTATACCACTGATTACTCCTGTAGATGCACAGCACTGATACTAATACCACTGATTACTCCTGTAGAGACACAGCACTGATACTAACACCACTGATTACTCCTGTAGATACACAGCACTGATACTAATACCACTGATTACTCCTGTAGTTACACAGCACTGATACTAATACCACTGATTACTCCTGTAGAGACACAGCACTGATACTTATACCACTGATTACTCCTGTAGAGACACAGCACTGATACTAATACCACTGATTACTCCTGTAGATACACAGCACTGATACTAATACCACTGATTACTCCTGTAGAGACACAGCACTGATACTAATACCACTGATTACTCCTGTAGAGACACAGCACTGATACTAATACCACTGATTACTCCTGTAGATGCACAGCACTGATACTAATACCACTGATTACTCCTGTAGAGACACAGCACTGATACTAATACCACTGATTACTCCTGTAGATACACAGCACTGATACTAATACCACTGATTACTCCTGTAGGTGCACAGCACTGATATTAATACCACTGATAACTCCTGTAGATACACAGCACTGATACTAATACCACTGATTACTCCTGTAGAGACACAGCACTGATACTAATACCACTGATTACTCCTGTAGTTACACAGCACTGATACTAATACCACTGATTACTCCTGTAGATACACAGCACTGATACTAATACCACTGATTACTCCTGTAGTTACACAGCACTGATACTAATACCACTGATTACTCCTGTAGATACACAGCACTGATACTAACACCACTGATTACTCCTGTAGATACACAGCACTGATACTAATACCACTAATTACTCCTGTAGATACACAGCACTGATACTAATACCACTGATTACTCCTGTAGAGACACAGCACTGATATTAATACCACTGATTACTCCTGTAGAGACACAGCACTGATACTAATACCACTGATTACTCCTGTAGATACACAGCACTGATACTAATACCACTGATTACTCCTGTAGGTGCACAGCACTGATATTAATACCACTGATAACTCCTGTAGATACACAGCACTGATACTAATACCACTGATTACTCCTGTAGAGACACAGCACTGATACTAATACCACTGATTACTCCTGTAGATGCACAGCACTGATACTAATACCACTGATTACTCCTGTAGATACACAGCACTGATACTAATACCACTGATTACTCCTGTAGAGACACAGCACTGATATTAATACCACTGATAACTCCTGTAGATACACAGCACTGATACTAATACCACTGATTACTCCTGTAGATGCGCAGCACTGATACTAATACCACTGATTACTCCTGTAGAGACACAGCACTGATACTAATACCACTGATTACTCCTGTAGAGACACAGCACTGATATTAATACCACTGATAACTCCTGTAGATACACAGCACTGATACTAATACCACTGATTACTCCTGTAGATGCACAGCACTGATACTAATACCACTGATTACTCCTGTAGATGCACAGCACTGATACTAATACCACTGATTACTCCTGTAGTTACACAGCACTGATACTAATACCACTGATTACTCCTGTAGATGCACTGATACTAACACCACTGATTACTCCTGTAGATGTACTGATACTAATACCACTAATTACTCCTGTAGATACACAGCACTGATACTAATACCACTGATTACTCCTGTAGGTGCACAGCACTGATATTAATACCACTGATAACTCCTGTAGATACACAGCACTGATACTAATACCACTGATTACTCCTGTAGATGCACAGCACTGATACTAATACCACTGATTACTCCTGTAGAGACACAGCACTGATACTAATACCACTGATTACTCCTGTAGATACACAGCACTGATACTAATACCACTGATTACTCCTGTAGATACACAGCACTGATACTAATACCACTGATTACTCCTGTAGTTACACAGCACTGATACTAATACCACTGATTACTCCTGTAGATACACAGCACTGATACTAATACCACTGATTACTCCTGTAGTTACACAGCACTGATACTAATACCACTGATTACTCCTGTAGACACACCGCACTGATACTAATACCACTGATTACTCCTGTAGAGACACAGCACTGATATTAATACCACTGATAACTCCTGTAGATGCACAGCACTGATACTAATACCACTGATTACTCCTGTAGATACACAGCACTGATACTAATACCACTGATTACTCCTGTAGATGCACAGCACTGATACTAATACCACTGATTACTCCTGTAGAGACACAGCACTGATACTTATACTACTGATTACTCCTGTAGATGCACAGCACTGATACTAATACCACTGATTACTCCTGTAGATGCACAGCACTGATACTAATACCACTGATTTTGTCCTGTAGTTCCACAGCACTGATACTAATACCACTGATTACTCCTGTAGGTGTACAGCACTGATACTAATACCACTGATTACTCCTGTAGAGACACAGCACTAATACTAATACCACTGATTACTCCTGTATATACACAGCACTGATACTAATACCACTGATTACTCCTGTAGATGCACAGCACTGATACTAATACCACTGATTACTCCTGTAGATACACAGCACTGATACTAATACCACTGATTACTCCTGTAGAGACACAGCACTGATATTAATACCACTGATAACTCCTGTAGATACACAGCACTGATACTAATACCACTGATTACTCCTGTAGATGCACAGCACTGATACTAATACCACTGATTACTCCTGTAGATACACAGCACTGATACTAATACCACTGATTACTCCTGTAGAGACACAGCACTGATATTAATACCACTGATAACTCCTGTAGATACACAGCACTGATACTAATACCACTGATTACTCCTGTAGATACACAGCACTGATACTAATACCACTGATTATTCCTGTAGATACACAGCACTGATACTAATACCACTGATTACTCCTGTAGATACACAGCACTGATATTAATACCACTGATTACTCCTGTAGATGTACTAATACTAATACCACTGATTACTCCTGTAGATGTACTAATACTAATACCACTGATTACTCCTGTAGGTGCACAGCACTGATACTAATACCACTGATTATTCCTGTAGATACACAGCACTGATACTAATACCACTGATTACTCCTGTAGAGACACAGCACTGATATTAATACCACTGATTACTCCTGTATATACACAGCACTGATACTAATACCACTGATTACTCCTGTAGATGCACAGCACTGATACTAATACCACTGATTATTCCTGTAGATACATAGCACTGATACTAATACCACTGATTACTCCTGTAGATACACAGCACTGATACTAATACCACTGATTACTCCTGTAGATACACAGCACTGATACTAATACCACTGATTACTCCTGTAGATACACAGCACTGATACTAATACCACTGATTACTCCTGTAGATACACAGCACTGATACTAATACCACTGATTACTCCTGTAGAGACACAGCACTGATACTAATACCACTGATTACTCCTGTAGATGCACTGATACTAATACCACTGATTACTCCTGTAGATGCACAGCACTGATACTAATACCACTGATTACTCCTGTAGATGCACAGCACTGATACTAATACCACTGATTACTCCTGTAGAGACACAGCACTGATACTAATACCACTGATTTTGTCCTGTAGTTCCACAGCACTGATACTATTACCACTGATTACTCCTGTAGGTGCACAGCACTGATATTAATACCACTGATAACTCCTGTAGAGACACAGCACTGATACTAATACCACTGATTACTCCTGTAGAGACACAGCACTGATACTAATACCACTGATTACTCCTGTAGATGCACAGCACTGATAATAATACCACTGATTACTCCTGTAGAGACACAGCACTGATACTAATACCACTGATTACTCCTGTAGATGCACAGCACTGATACTAATACCACTGATTACTCCTGTAGAGACACAGCACTGATACTTATACCACTGATTACTCCTGTAGAGACACAGCACTGATACTAATACCACTGATTACTCCTGTAGAGACACAGCACTGATACTAATACCACTGATTACTCCTGTAGATGCACAGCACTGATACTAATACCACTGATTACTCCTGTAGAGACACAGCACTGATACTAATACCACTGATTACTCCTGTAGATGCACAGCACTGATACTAATACCACTGATTACTCCTGTAGAAACACAGCACTGATACTAATACCACTGATTACTCCTGTAGATGCACAGCACTGATACTAATACCACTGATTACTCCTGTAGATGCACAGCACTGATACTAATACCACTGATTACTCCTGTAGATACACAGCACTGATACTAATACCACTGATTACTCATGTAGATACACAGCACTGATACTAATACCACTAATTACTCCTGTAGATGCGCAGCACTGATACTAATACCACTGATTACTCCTGTAGAGACACAGCACTGATACTTATACCACTGATTACTGCTGTAGATGCACAGCACTGATACTAATACCACTGATTACTCCTGTAGAGACACAGCACTGATACTAATACCACTGATTACTCCTGTAGAAGCACAGCACTGATACTAATACCACTGATTACTCCTGTAGAGACACAGCACTGATACTTATACCACTGATTACTCCTGTAGATTCACAGCACTGATACTAATACCACTGATTACTCCTGTAGAGACACAGCACTGATACTAATACCACTGATTACTCCTGTAGATGCACAGTACTGGTACTAATACCACTGATTACTCCTGTAGATGCACAGTACTGGTACTAATACCACTGATTACTCCTGTAGATACACAGCACTGATACTAATACCACTGATTACTCCTGTAGATGCACAGCACTGATACTAATACCACTGATTACTCCTGTAGTTACACAGCACTGATACTAATACCACTGATTACTCCTGTAGAGACACAGCACTGATACTAATACCACTGATTACTCCTGTAGATACACAGCACTGATACTAATACCACTGAATACTCCTGTAGATGCACAGCACTGATACTAATACCACTGATTACTCCTGTAGAGACACAGCACTGATACTAATACCACTGATTACTCCTGTAGATACACAGCACTGATACTAATACCATTGATTACTCCTGTAGATACACAGCACTGATACTAATACCACTGATTACTCCTGTAGAGACACAGCACTGATACTAATACCACTGATTACTCCTGTAGTTACACAGCACTGATACTAATACCACTGATTACTCCTGTAGAGACACAGCACTGATACTAATACCACTGATTACTCCTGTAGAGACACAGCACTGATACTTATACCACTGATTACTCCTGTAGAGACAAAGCACTGATACTAATACCACTGATTACTCCTGTAGAGACACAGCACTGATACTTATACCACTGATTACTCCTGTAGATGCACAGCACTGATACTAATACCACTGATTACTCCTGTAGATACACAGCACTGATACTAATACCACTGATTACTCCTGTAGATGCACAGCACTGATACTTATACCACTGATTACTCCTGTAGACACACAGCACTGATACTAATACCACTGATTACTCCTGTAGAGACACAGCACTGATACTAATACCACTGATTACTCCTGTAGAGACACAGCACTGATACTAATACCACTGATTACTCCTGTAGAGACAAAGCACTGATACTAATACCACTGATTACTCCTGTAGAGACAAAGCACTGATACTAATACCACTGATTACTCCTGTAGAGACACAGCACTGATACTAATACCACTGATTACTCCTGTAGATACATAGCACTGATACTTATACCACTGATTACTCCTGTAGATGCACAGCACTGATACTAATACCACTGATTACTCCTGTAGAGACACAGCACTGATACTAACACCACTGATTACTCCTGTAGATACACAGCACTGATACTAATACCACTGATTACTCCTGTAGTTACACAGCACTGATACTAATACCACTGATTACTCCTGTAGAGACACAGCACTGATACTTATACCACTGATTACTCCTGTAGAGACACAGCACTGATACTAATACCACTGATTACTCCTGTAGATACACAGCACTGATACTAATACCACTGATTACTCCTGTAGAGACACAGCACTGATATTAATACCACTGATAACTCCTGTAGATACACAGCACTGATACTAATACCACTGATTACTCCTGTAGTTACACAGCACTGATACTAATACCACTGATTACTCCTGTAGATGCACAGCACTGATACTAATACCACTGATTACTCCTGTAGTTACACAGCACTGATACTAATACCACTGATTACTCCTGTAGATGCACTGATACTAACACCACTGATTACTCCTGTAGATGTACTGATACTAATACCACTAATTACTCCTGTAGATACACAGCACTGATACTAATACCACTGATTACTCCTGTAGGTGCACAGCACTGATATTAATACCACTGATAACTCCTGTAGATACACAGCACTGATACTAATACCACTGATTACTCCTGTAGATGCACAGCACTGATACTAATACCACTGATTACTCCTGTAGAGACACAGCACTGATACTAATACCACTGATTACTCCTGTAGATACACAGCACTGATACTAATACCACTGATTACTCCTGTAGATACACAGCACTGATACTAATACCACTGATTACTCCTGTAGTTACACAGCACTGATACTAATACCACTGATTACTCCTGTAGATACACAGCACTGATACTAATACCACTGATTACTCCTGTAGTTACACAGCACTGATACTAATACCACTGATTACTCCTGTAGACACACAGCACTGATACTAATACCACTGATTACTCCTGTAGAGACACAGCACTGATATTAATACCACTGATAACTCCTGTAGATGCACAGCACTGATACTAATACCACTGATTACTCCTGTAGATACACAGCACTGATACTAATACCACTGATTACTCCTGTAGATGCACAGCACTGATACTAATACCACTGATTACTCCTGTAGATGCACAGCACTGATACTAATACCACTGATTTTGTCCTGTAGTTCCACAGCACTGATACTAATACCACTGATTACTCCTGTAGGTGTACAGCACTGATACTAATACCACTGATTACTCCTGTAGAGACACAGCACTAATACTAATACCACTGATTACTCCTGTATATACACAGCACTGATACTAATACCACTGATTACTCCTGTAGATGCACAGCACTGATACTAATACCACTGATTACTCCTGTAGATACACAGCACTGATACTAATACCACTGATTACTCCTGTAGAGACACAGCACTGATATTAATACCACTGATAACTCCTGTAGATACACAGCACTGATACTAATACCACTGATTACTCCTGTAGATGCACAGCACTGATACTAATACCACTGATTACTCCTGTAGATACACAGCACTGATACTAATACCACTGATAACTCCTGTAGATACACAGCACTGATACTAATACCACTGATTACTCCTGTAGATGCACAGCACTGATACTAATACCACTGATTACTCCTGTAGATACACAGCACTGATATTAATACCACTGATTACTCCTGTAGATGTACTAATACTAATACCACTGATTACTCCTGTAGATGTACTAATACTAATACCACTGATTACTCCTGTAGGTGCACAGCACTGATACTAATACCACTGATTATTCCTGTAGATACACAGCACTGATACTAATACCACTGATTACTCCTGTAGAGACACAGCACTGATATTAATACCACTGATAACTCCTGTAGAGACACAGCACTGATACTAATACCACTGATTACTCCTGTATATACACAGCACTGATACTAATACCACTGATTACTCCTGTAGATGCACAGCACTGATACTAATACCACTGATTATTCCTGTAGATACATAGCACTGATACTAATACCACTGATTACTCCTGTAGATACACAGCACTGATACTAATACCACTGATTACTCCTGTAGATACACAGCACTGATACTAATACCACTGATTACTACTGTAGATACACAGCACTGATACTAATACCACTGATTACTCCTGTAGATACACAGCACTGATACTAATACCACTGATTACTCCTGTAGATACACAGCACTGATACTAATACCACTGATTACTCCTGTAGATGCACTGATACTAATACCACTGATTACTCCTGTAGATGCACAGCACTGATACTAATACCACTGATTACTCCTGTAGATGCACAGCACTGATACTAATACCACTGATTACTCCTGTAGAGACACAGCACTGATACTAATACCACTGATTTTGTCCTGTAGTTCCACAGCACTGATACTATTACCACTGATTACTCCTGTAGGTGCACAGCACTGATATTAATACCACTGATAACTCCTGTAGAGACACAGCACTGATACTAATACCACTGATTACTCCTGTAGAGACACAGCACTGATACTAATACCACTGATTACTCCTGTAGATGCACAGCACTGATAATAATACCACTGATTACTCCTGTAGAGACACAGCACTGATACTAATACCACTGATTACTCCTGTAGATGCACAGCACTGATACTAATACCACTGATTACTCCTGTAGAGACACAGCACTGATACTTATACCACTGATTACTCCTGTAGAGACACAGCACTGATACTAATACCACTGATTACTCCTGTAGAGACACAGCACTGATACTAATACCACTGATTACTCCTGTAGATGCACAGCACTGATACTAATACCACTGATTACTCCTGTAGAGACACAGCACTGATACTAATACCACTGATTACTCCTGTAGATGCACAGCACTGATACTAATACCACTGATTACTCCTGTAGAAACACAGCACTGATACTAATACCACTGATTACTCCTGTAGATGCACAGCACTGATACTAATACCACTGATTACTCCTGTAGATGCACAGCACTGATACTAATACCACTGATTACTCCTGTAGATACACAGCACTGATACTAATACCACTGATTACTCCTGTAGATACACAGCACTGATACTAATACCACTGATTACTCCTGTAGATACACAGCACTGATACTAATACCACTAATTACTCCTGTAGATGCGCAGCACTGATACTAATACCACTGATTACTCCTGTAGAGACACAGCACTGATACTTATACCACTGATTACTGCTGTAGATGCACAGCACTGATACTAATACCACTGATTACTCCTGTAGAGACACAGCACTGATACTAATACCACTGATTACTCCTGTAGAAGCACAGCACTGATACTAATACCACTGATTACTCCTGTAGAGACACAGCACTGATACTTATACCACTGATTACTCCTGTAGATTCACAGCACTGATACTAATACCACTGATTACTCCTGTAGAGACACAGCACTGATACTAATACCACTGATTACTCCTGTAGATGCACAGTACTGGTACTAATACCACTGATTACTCCTGTAGATGCACAGTACTGGTACTAATACCACTGATTACTCCTGTAGATACACAGCACTGATACTAATACCACTGATTACTCCTGTAGATGCACAGCACTGATACTAATACCACTGATTACTCCTGTAGTTACACAGCACTGATACTAATACCACTGATTACTCCTGTAGAGACACAGCACTGATACTAATACCACTGATTACTCCTGTAGATACACAGCACTGATACTAATACCACTGAATACTCCTGTAGATGCACAGCACTGATACTAATACCACTGATTACTCCTGTAGAGACACAGCACTGATACTAATACCACTGATTACTCCTGTAGATACACAGCACTGATACTAATACCATTGATTACTCCTGTAGATACACAGCACTGATACTAATACCACTGATTACTCCTGTAGAGACACAGCACTGATACTAATACCACTGATTACTCCTGTAGATACACAGCACTGATACTAATACCACTGATTACTCCTGTAGTTACACAGCACTGATACTAATACCACTGATTACTCCTGTAGAGACACAGCACTGATACTAATACCACTGATTACTCCTGTAGAGACACAGCACTGATACTTATACCACTGATTACTCCTGTAGAGACAAAGCACTGATACTAATACCACTGATTACTCCTGTAGAGACACAGCACTGATACTTATACCACTGATTACTCCTGTAGATGCACAGCACTGATACTAATACCACTGATTACTCCTGTAGATACACAGCACTGATACTAATACCACTGATTACTCCTGTAGATGCACAGCACTGATACTTATACCACTGATTACTCCTGTAGACACACAGCACTGATACTAATACCACTGATTACTCCTGTAGAGACACAGCACTGATACTAATACCACTGATTACTCCTGTAGAGACACAGCACTGATACTAATACCACTGATTACTCCTGTAGAGACAAAGCACTGATACTAATACCACTGATTACTCCTGTAGAGACAAAGCACTGATACTAATACCACTGATTACTCCTGTAGAGACACAGCACTGATACTAATACCACTGATTACTCCTGTAGATACATAGCACTGATACTTATACCACTGATTACTCCTGTAGATGCACAGCACTGATACTAATACCACTGATTACTCCTGTAGAGACACAGCACTGATACTAACACCACTGATTACTCCTGTAGATACACAGCACTGATACTAATACCACTGATTACTCCTGTAGTTACACAGCACTGATACTAATACCACTGATTACTCCTGTAGAGACACAGCACTGATACTTATACCACTGATTACTCCTGTAGAGACACAGCACTGATACTAATACCACTGATTACTCCTGTAGATGCACAGCACTGATACTAATACCACTGATTACTCCTGTAGAGACACAGCACTGATACTAACACCACTGATTACTCCTGTAGATACACAGCACTGATACTAATACCACTGATTACTCCTGTAGTTACACAGCACTGATACTAATACCACTGATTACTCCTGTAGAGACACAGCACTGATACTTATACCACTGATTACTCCTGTAGAGACACAGCACTGATACTAATACCACTGATTACTCCTATAGATACACAGCACTGATACTAATACCACTGATTACTCCTGTAGAGACACAGCACTGATACTAATACCACTGATTACTCCTGTAGAGACACAGCACTGATACTAATACCACTGATTACTCCTGTAGATGCACAGCACTGATACTAATACCACTGATTACTCCTGTAGATGCACAGCACTGATACTAATACCACTGATTTTGTCCTGTAGTTCCACAGCACTGATACTAATACCACTGATTACTCCTGTAGGTGCACAGCACTGATACTAATACCACTGATTACTCCTGTAGAGACACAGCACTAATACTAATACCACTGATTACTCCTGTATATACACAGCACTGATACTAATACCACTGATTACTCCTGTAGATGCACAGCACTGATACTAATACCACTGATTACTCCTGTAGAGACACAGCACTGATACTAATACCACTGATAACTCCTGTAGAGACACAGCACTGATACTAATACCACTGATTACTCCTGTAGATGCACAGCACTGATATTAATACCACTGATAACTCCTGTAGATACACAGCACTGATACTAATACCACTGATTACTCCTGTAGAGACACAGCACTGATACTAATACCACTGATTACTCCTGTAGAGACACAGCACTGATACTAATACCACTGATTACTCCTGTATATACACAGCACTGATACTAATACCACTGATTACTCCTGTAGATGCACAGCACTGATACTAATACCACTGATTACTCCTGTAGATGCACAGCACTGATATTAATACCACTGATAACTCCTGTAGATACACAGCACTGATACTAATACCACTGATTACTCCTGTAGAGACACTGCACTGATACTAATACCACTGATTACTCCTGTAGATGCTTACAAGTGATATCAAACCTACCTTTATTATAGTCACTGACTTCATGCATTTTTGTTCACAGTTGAAATTGCCATTAGCGACGGTGTCTCAATAACTGGAGGGGGTCTCTCTTCACCATATTCAGCTACTGCATTTCATTTTCATTGGGGAACTGGGACTTTAGGCTCTGAGCACAGGTTGACTTCTCGGCAGTATCCTATGGAGGTAATGGAATAGACTCTCAAGGATTTCATTTTTTATTTTCCACTGACAAATCCATTAGGTAAATGTTCTTGAAAGTAATTTTTGTGTAATCCTTCATTCGTTTCTGTGCAGTTTCCAAAGCTCTTTATGTAGTTACCAGATTCCAAATGAAAAAACAATAGTCTATAAATGGATCATTTTTATCTAGTAGGGCTTCATTGGCACAATGTAAAAGATTCTCTCATTACTGTGACCCACAGACAAGAGTTGCACCGGGAATAATACAAGGTCAATGTTTTGTTTATTTACAGTGAAGGTTCTGATAAAAATAAATTCCATAAGTTCATTTATTCTCTATGTTCCATACAAGTTGCCATCTACTATGGGACTAGAGTTGAGGCTTGCAGTTAGTTGCTGGTTACAGTTAGGTTTGGGGTTTGGGTTAGTTCACTGAGTTACAAATAAATCTTAAATGGAATAAATCATCAGAAATGTTACTTTTTTTATGTTACTTTTTTTTTAAAGTTTGGTGGTGTTTTGGGGTTAGGGTTTCTATGTTACTTTTTAAATGAATAGGTTTTCACACTGGCCACTGAGACTCACAATAGGCTAATACTTTGTCATGTAGAGATCACTTAGTGTAATCCTGCCTGTGATATTGAGGTGAACGCTGACAGGTAACATATATATATATATATATATTCAACATTGTTGGCGTTTGGAATTGTGGAGATCACAGCATGGATAAACATGTTAATGATATGCAGTTGATAGAAAAAAACGGAAACAAAATCCTCCAAACATCTTGATTTATTCAGTATGGAGTATGAGCGCCACGTGCAGAAATCCACGCACTTCCACGCCTTGGCATTTTATCAGTGAGGTTATTAATGGTCATCTGAGGAATGTCATCTCATCATTACAGGCAGGATTACACTGACCAGTAACACCTATATATAGATAACACAGGATCCACCATTCATAATAGACTGATCCTTCCTGTTCTGTAGAGATCACTTCTCAGCAGTCATTATCATCACAGGAAGGATTACACTGACCAGTAACACCTATATATAGATAACACAGGATCCACCATTCATAATAGACTGATCCTTCCTGTTCTGTAGAGATCACTTCTCAGCATCATCTCATTATGATCACAGGCAGGATTACACTGACAGGTAACACCTATATATGGATAACACAGGATCCTCCATTCATAATAGACTGACCCTTCCTGTCCTGTGAGATCACTTCTCAGCAGTCATTATCATCACAGGCAGGATTACACTGACAGGTAACACCTATATATAGATAACAGGATCCACCATTTATAATAGACTGATCCTTCCTGTTCTGTAGCGATCACTTCTCAGCATCATCTCATTATCATCACAGGCAGGATTACACTGACAGGTAACATATATATATACACTACCGTTCAAAAGTTTGGGGTCACCCAGACAATTTTGTGTTTTCCATGAAAACTCACACTTATATTTATCAAATGAGTTCCAAAATGACTAGAAAATATAGTCAAGACATTAACAAGGTTAGAAATAATGATTTTCTCCTTCAGACTTTGCTTTGGTCGCTCCATTTGCAGCAATTACAGCATTGCAGACCTTTGGCATTCGAGCTGTTAATTTGCTGAGGTCATCGGGAGACATTCCCCCCCATGCTTCCAGAAGCCCCTCCCACAAGTTGGATCGGCTTGATGGGCACTTCTTGCGTACCATACGGTCAAGCTCCTCCCACAACAGCTCTATCGGGGTGAGATCTGGTGACTGCGCCGGCCACTCCATTACAGATAGAATACCGGCTGCCGGCTTCTTCCCTAAATAGTTCTTGCATCATTTGGAGGTGCTTTGGGCCATTGTCCTGTTATAGGATGAAATTGGCTCCAATCAAGCGCTGTCCACAGGGTATGGCATGGCGTTGCAAAATGGAGTGATAGCCTTCCTTATTCACAATCCCTTTTACCTTGTACAAATCTCCCACTTTACCCCAGACCATCACTTGACCTCCACCATGCTTGACAGATGGCGTCAGGCACTCTTCCAGCATCTTTTCAGTTGTTCTGCGTCTCACAAATGTTCTTCTGTGTGATCCAAACACCTCAAACTTCCATTCGTCCGTCCATAACACTTTTTTCCAATCTTCCTCTGTCCAATGTCTGTGCTTTTGCCCATATTAATCTTTTCCTTTTATTAGCCAGTCTCAGATATGGCTTTTTCTTTGCCACTCTGCCCTGAAGGCCAGCATCTCGGAATTGCCTCTTCACTGTAAACGTTGACACTGGCATTTTGCGGGTACTATTTAATGAAGCTGCCAGTTGAGGACCTGTGAGGCGTCTATTTCTCACACTAGAGACTCTAATGTACTTGTCTTGTTACTCAGTTGTGCAGCGGGGCCTCTCACTTCTCTTTCTACTCTGGTTAGAGCCTGTTTGTGCTGTCCTCTGAAGGGAGTAGTACACACCGTTGTAGGAAATCTTCAGTTTCTTGGCAATTTCTCGCATGGAATAGCCTTCATTTCTAAGAACAAGAATAGACTGTCGAGTTTCACATGAAAGCTCTCTTTTTCTAGCCATTTTGAGAGTTTAATCGAACCCACAAATGTAATGCTCCAGATCCTCAACTAGCTCAAAGGAAGGTCAGTTTTATAGCTCCTCTAAACAGCAAAACTGTTTACAGCGGTGCTAACATAATTGCACAATGGTTTTCAAGTGTTTTCTAATCATCCATTAGCCGTCTAACACAGTTAGCAAACACAATGTACCATTAGAACACTGGAGTGGTGGTTGCTGGAAATGGGCCTCTATACACCTATGTAGATTTTGCATTAAAAACCAGACGTTTGCTGCTAGAATAGTAATTTAGAACATTAACAATGTACAGAGTGGATTTCTGATTCATTTCATGTTATCTTCATTGAAAAAAACTGTGCTTTTCTTGCAAAAATAAGGAAATTTCTAAGTGACCCTAAACTTTTGAACGGTAGTGTAGATAACACATTATCCACCATTCATAATAGACTGATCCTTCCTGTTCTGTAGAGATCACTTCTCAGAAATCATTATCATCACAGGCAGGATTACACTGACAGGTAACACCTATATATAGTCTATTATGACTAGTGGATCCTGTGTTCTCTGATCCTTCCTGTTCTGTAGATATTGCTTCTCAGCATCATCTCATTATCATCACAGGCAGGATTACACTGACAGGTAACACCTATATATATAGAGAACACAGGATCCACCATTCATAATAGACTGATCCTTCCTGTTCTGTAGAGATCACTTCTCAGTAGTCATTATCACAGGCAGGATTATACTGACAGGTAACACCTATATAAAGATAACACAGGATCCACCATTCATAATAGACTGACCCTTCCTGTTCTGTAGAGATCACTTCTCAGCATCATCTTATTATCATCACAGACAGGATCACACTGACAGGTAACATATATATATTATAGGATCCACCATTCATAATGGACTGACCTTCCTGATCTGTAGAGGTCACTTCTCAGCTTAATCTCATTATCATCACAGGCAGGATTATACTGACAGGTAACACATGATCCACCATTCATAATAGACTGATCCTTCCTGTTCTGTAGAGATCACTTCTCAGCATCAGCTCATTATCATCACAGGCAGGATTACACTGACAGGTAACACCTATATATATAGAGAACACAGGATCCACCATTCATAATAGACTGACCCTTCCTGTCCTGTGAGATCACTTCTCAGCGGTCATTATCATCACAGGCAGGATTACACTGACAGGTAACACCTATATATAGAGAACACAGGATCCACCATTCATAATAGACTGACCCTTCCTGTTCTGTAGAGATCACTTCTCAGCGGTCATTATCATCACAGGCAGGATTACACAGGTAATACATATATATATAAATATAATAATTATTTATTTTTTTTGCATCTTCGGCTGTCCGTGCGCCACCAAATGAAATCTATGCCAGACAGGAGCCGGTGTAGTTTCCTGCTATAATTTTTGCCAGATTGTGGCATTAAAGTGAACCTTTCACCTCCCCATACAGGTGCAGCTTAGTGCAGCATATAATGGCCCTGGGCTGCACAAACCCTGTGGCACTTTACATTTTTTTCTACCCTCCTCCGTTGTTTAGATATCGTTGCTGTTATATTTGGCGCCCGATATTTAAAAAACACCTTCACTGAACAGTCAATGGGGCGCTTACTGGCAAGGGGGCGCGTTACTATGGCTGTGAAACTGTCCAATCAGCTAGGGAGAGTGTTACAGCAGGAGGGAGGAGAGAGTGTGTGCGCGCACGCTCTCACTCTTCAGCTGTCAAGATCAGTCTTTTGCTGAACTGGCAAGGGGGCGTCACTGCTACGGACAGTGTAAGAGCTGTGGAGAGGAGAGCGCGCATGTGCGCTCTCCTCTTCAGCTCTTGCGAGAGATCAATCTTGTACTTTGTCTGCCGAACTGGCAAGGGGGCGCGCACACTCTCCTCTATCCTCACTCTTGCTTAAGCACTGTCCATATCTGATTGGACAGTGTCACAGCCATAGTAACACGCCCTCTTGCCAGTACACGCCCCATTGGCAGTTCAGGTTCATGCTGCACCTGTATGGGGAGGTGAAAGGTTCTCTTTAAATATCATAAATGTGTCAGACGGCTGGTGGTTATGTCCCGTTTTGTCAAAGCGGTGAGAGCGGGGGAAACGGCCCAAAAGCCGCAATATTTGCGAGTTTCTAATGCAACATTTCTGTGCCAGAGACAGACATAGAAACGTTGTTACATTTCCCCAATGAGTCGTGCTCTGACCTAGGGTTCTGCCGTTTAAAGCAGTAAACAAAATAATGAAAATGTACAATCCGGGAATAAAAACAGATCAGATAAGAATATGTCAGTGGATATAGTTATTAGTAGAATAAAATATAGATGATGCAGTCCCTGTAAAGATAAACACGAGGAGAATGAACCATTCCACTACAGATTAATAGACAGAAGTGCATCCCCTGTGCCTTTCACACAGGGCCACCATCAATGTGACCGATAATATGGTGGTCCGGGGGGTTAGATACACACAGGACCTGCTGTCAGCTGAACTGACGGAATGGGCTCATAATGAACTGCACAGCTTCTATTGGAAAAACAAAACAATATTTTTACTAAAAGTCAATTTAAAAAATATTTGAAAAGTTTTTGTATGAAATGAATGTTTTGTGGGATTTTAGAGTGTACAGAACCTTTATTAAGGAAGAGCCGGGCGCTGGTGAATTCACAACAGAGGGCACTGGATGGAACCGTCTAGTCTTAAGGTCTGAGGAATCAGCTGCTTATTGTCCAGTGGCCCAGATTTCACGGATTCCACAAGTGATTTACTCTTTTTGACAAAAAACCTACAAGAGATGGAATATCAAAGAGCTGCATGTGAATAGCGAGACCCCGACAATGGCATGTTCACCTTCATAATATCTTGATCATTCTAATCCCAAAGCCGTCCGTTATTTTCCACCATCTTTTACGATTGATGCTTCGTTTATTGTCTGTGTTCTGTCGGATTTTCTTGCCCCCGCAGCTTTGCGCTTCGACATTAAGACTTCTTTGTTTCCCGTAGATGCACGTTGTTCACACAAAGGGAGGAATGAAACTATCGGAAGCCAAACAAGACCCCAATGGAATTGCAGTTCTGGGATTCTTTATCGATGTGAGTGGGAAACGTTCATAGTGGCTGCAGCGTTCACCCGGCCTTTTCCATATTTATGTTGTTGCAACTTTTTAGATAAAAAAGCAGATTACACAAAAAGCCGCTCCATAGTGTAGTGTGTTAAATATTACAACGAATAACACTGGGCACCAAGATTCTCACCAGATCTAGTTGTGCAAAGAACAGGTAAACAACTCTAGGAATCGTTTCTCCTCCTGGTGTTTCGGCGGCTGCTGCTGGTTTCTCACATTCAACCAATTTTTCGAAGGGGTAGAAATGCACCATGAGTGGGGCCCGCACATCACACCGACTGTTTCTTATAGGGCTCCACCAACCAGAACATGGCGATACCTGGGCATCACCACCATTGGTCGTAGGCCATTCTAAAATTAAAACTATGGCTTCGTTTTTCTTCTGTCTCCTGGGCTAAGCCTGGTTTTACAATTAGTTCTGTAGCTTAACCAGAGATCGTTGACTGTGCAGTTTGCAATTACTTCTGTCACATCTGCCTCCCCAACAACTAGGGGCACCTCAACTAAGGAGAAACACTGCACTAAGCGGCTAAGACGCGGAGCAGCTCCACCCCGACACGGGACAGTATAATGACGAAAGTTTCTAGCTGATGAACTATCATAGAAACATAAATGAGAAATCATCATTGCATTATCTGCAGGCAGAGAAAGACAATCCTAGATAGAAAACGATTTCCCCGAACAACCTGCCTCACATAGGATAATTCAATGTAATATTTTATTCATATGTAATAGATGCAGACTGAAAACTATGAATTCAAAGCAGAAGGAAACGAAGCCCTAAATTTGAAAATGACATCATATCTCCATGGGCTGGAGGGTTGGCTAGAGCGCTGCTTCTCAGACTATGAGGCGCCCCCAGTTATTGGTGAGGCACAGCCGGATAGGCAGTTGTGACACAAGTGATTATAAGCTGCATGTTATGACGAGCAAGTTGTGGACCCACTGGGCTCCTCCATTGGTTTGGCCTGGGGCCACCTCTAAGCGTTATCTAAGTAGCCTCCCCGGTCTTCACCCTTTAACCCCTAAACAGGGATCTGTTCTTTGCTGTGGGGAGACTACCAGGTCTTGAGGTGGTCTCAGCGGAGTAGCTGTTGGCCAAGCGGACTAGAAACAGGCACTGGCAGATGGTATTTTGATGTCTGGAAAGTTTGTGCATGACACCTACAGTTGGACGATGGCTGACCTTGGAAACTCGATGGAAGCTGATAGTGGATTGCTGGACATTGGTGGATAGCAGATGACTGGACATGGGCAGATAACGAACAGCTGGACACTGGCAGATAACTGGATACTGGCTGACAACAGGCAGCAATAGTGGACTGGATACAGGCTGGTAGTGAATGACTGGATACAGGCTGACAACAGATAGCAATAGCGGACTGGAATCAGATGCACATGTGAACCTTTGCGGGATACAACTAGGTTGTTCCAATGTTGCTCAGGAACCAGGTAGCAGCGGTGCCTTAAATAGTCCTGGGGTAACAGGAATTGGATGAATGAATTTTGAATTTCACAGACACTGGCCCTTTAAGAGACTGCCGGAGCGTGAGTGCACTAGGGACACTACGGGCAGAAACACAGGACCCCTGCAGATGCTGAAGGGCCGCTGGGAGGGACAGGCCACCAGAGGAGTTGCGAGACCCATCAGCGGGCAATATACCGCACAAGAAGATGAACTGGAGGGTGGACTGAAGAATGGCCAAGAAGCTGGGCTGAAGGGTAGACTGGAGGGTGGGCTAGAGGATGGACTGGAGGACATGAAGCTGGGTTGGAGGGTGGATCGAAGGGTGGATTGAGGGGTGGGCTGGAGGTTGGACATGAGGTTGGGTTAGAGGATGGACAGGAGAGTGGGTTGGAAGATGGACATGAAGCTGGGCTGCAGGGTGGCTGGAAGATGGACTGGAGGATGGACATGAAGCTGGATTGAAGGGTGGACTGAAGGATGGACATGAAGCTGGGCTGGAGGATAGATGTGGGTGGGCTGGAGGATGGACTTAAGTAATGCTAGAAGGGGGTTGGAAGATGACATGAAGCTGGGCTGCAGGATAAACTGGAGGATGGATATGAACCTGAGCTGGAGGATAAACTGAAGGGGGCTAGAGGATGGGCTGGAGGATAGAAATGAAGCTGGGCTGCAGGATGGACTGAAGGGTGGGCTGGAGGATGGACTGAAGAGGGGCTAGAGGGTAACTGGAGGATGGATGGGAGGATGGACATGAAGCTGGGCTGGAGGGTGCACTGAAGGGTGGATAAGAAGATGGGCTGCAGAATGGGCTGGAGGGCGGACTGAGAGTGGATGAAAGAGTGGGCTGGAGGATGAACTGAAGGTTGACCACCTCTCAATTCTTATCATTGATGAGTTAGAATCAGTTCAGCTGCTGTCTCTTGATGTTGGACCTTCAGTAGTCGCTCTTCCTTGTGTTTCTGCTTCCACCTTCTTGATGAGTAGTAATGTAGACAAGTCCTGCCCGGGGCCAGGGATAAGACGTCAGCCACTTACTGTCAACCTCCGCACCATTGCATTTAGTGTCCTCCTATTTGTGACACACACACCTATGGAGAGTATGTTGGACGTGGCATAATGTAAAGGGTCATGTTTTGCTCGGACATTGGTTCTGTAGATTTTAGTTTGTTGAACAGATTTGGCCTAAATACAAATTAGTTTTATCAATTTCAGTTAAAAAAGCCTTAATTTCATGGATATTGTGTCCTGATATCCGTGTTCTCTTGCCCTGAATTATAATGTAATGTATATAGACAAATTGCCTCTGCACTTCAGAATCTAGACCATGACCCTGCTGCTCGCAGGACTTTTTTCCCCATACTGGTCATGAAGTCTTTTTTAATAGTCGGTTTGAAGGAACCAGTAACAACCGGCAAAATCAAACCTTTGGGCCCGAACACTTGTATGAGTGACATATGGTCTGAGCCTGTGTCTGTGTAACACCTACCAATGTCCACCAGCGGACGAGACCCCAAAATATTGTATTGTTTGAGTCATAATGCAAGATCGGTTTAGCATTAGGCCTAATTCACACGAGCGTTCGGTCCGTGATATACGGTCGGTACGTCGGCCGCGCTCCTCACATCATGGTTATATATGAGGCTCGGGGGCCTCGCTGCGGGATACGGTCCTGTACTGAAAACATGATTACACTACGGGATAGTTTCCGGCAGGGACTCCAGGAATCGTACATAACTATGAGGCTAGTAGCGTTCCTCCCTGCACTGTGTTCGGTCCGGGAAATACTGCCGACATGCGGACCATTATCACGGACCGAGCAAGGTCGTGTGCACGAGGCCCCAGAGTCATTGCACGGACGGAGATTGAGAAAGGCATTAATTTCCCAAACTGTATTAGGTGCAGAGTCGGAATTAGGGACTAGGTTATAGTAAAAGTGTTGGCTAAGGGCAAGGCCAGTATGACACAAGCGTAATTAGGGCCACAAATCCCGATCCAACCGCGGGTCTATTGACCCAAACTAACAGCATTATGGGGATTTACGATGCGGTCAGTTTGGATCATCAGACCCGTAGTCGGGTTAGGGCATGTGTGTCAGGTCCGTATTTCAGGGAGGCTTCCGTCCCGTTATTTCACACCGAATAACCACCTCTGTAAATTGAAAGCTGAAGGCATGCCTGGAAAGAAGTACACCACACAGACAAATGTTGGTAGACATCTTCCCCTCAGTCCAGCAGGAAGCGAACTAATTTTATTCAGAACAAAGAAACATACAGAGCAAAGACACATGCCCCTCCCTAGAGATGTGGGACTTGCTTAAGTCCCATTGGCTCCTCAGCTGTAAGTTTTCCTGTACATTCTTCTGCACACTCCTCTTTGCATTCCAGGGGGGCGGTGTCTTCCAGAGGCGTGTTATGCGGGCTCTTTGTGCTCCATGAATCCAATCTCTTTGTGTAATATACTGAATATATATATATATATATATATATATATATATATATATATATGGATAATATTTTTCAAACAATATATATGGTAATGATCCCTGACATGTGCACACGAGAAGTGGCTTTTACGTCTGAAAAGACAGACTGTTTTCAGTAGGAAACAGCTGCCTCGTTTCAGACGTAAAAGCTCCTCCTCGTATTATGCGAGGCGTCTTTGACGCTCGTAAATCTTGAGCTGCTCTTCATTGACTTCAATGAAGAACGGCTCAAATTACGTTGCAAAGAAGTGTCCCGCATATAATGTATATAAGTGTCCCGCATATAATGTATATAAGCGTCCTGCATATAATGTATATAAGTGTCCCGCATATAATGTATATAAGTGTCCCGCATATAATATATATAAGTGTCCCGCATATAATGTATATAAGTGTCCCGCATATAATGTATAGAAGTGTCCCGCATATAATGTATATAAGTGTCCTGCATATAATGTATATAAGTGTCCTGCATATAATGTATATAAGTGTCCCGCATATAATGTATATAAGTGTCCCGCATATAATGTATATAAGTGTCCTGCATATAATGTATATAAGTGTCCCGCATATAATGTATAGAAGTGTCCCGCATGTAATGTATATAAGTGTCCCGCATATAATGTATATAAGTGTCCCGCATATAATGTATATAAGTGTCCCGCATGTAATGTATATAAGCGTCCCGCATATAATGTATAGAAGCGTCCCGCATGTAATGTATATAAGTGTCCCGCATATAATGTATAGAAGTGCCCCGCATGTAATGTATATAAGTGTCCCGCATATAATGTATATAAGTGTCCCGCATATAATGTATATAAGCGTCCCGCATATAATGTATATAAGTGTCCCGCATATAATGTATATAAGTGTCCCGCATATAATATATATAAGCGTCCCGCATATAATGTATATAAGTGTCCCGCATATAATGTATAGAAGTGTCCCGCATATAATGTATATAAGTGTCCTGCATATAATGTATATAAGTGTCCCGCATATAATGTATATAAGTGTCCCGCATGTAATGTATATAAGTGTCCCGCATATAATGTATATAAGTGTCCCGCATATAATGTATATAAGTGTCCCGCATATAATGTATATAAGCGTCCCGCATGTAATGTATATAAGTGTCCCGCATATAATGTATATAAGTGTCCCGCATATAATGTATATAAGTGTCCCGCATATAATGTATATAAGTGTCCCGCATATAATGTATATAAGTGTCCCGCATATAATGTATATAAGTGTCCCGCATATAATGTATATAAGCGTCCCGCATATAATGTATATAAGTGTCCCGCATGTAATGTATATAAGTGTCCCGCATATAATGTATATAAGCGTCCCGCATGTAATGTATATAAGTGTCCCGCATATAATGTATATAAGTGTCCCGCATATAATGTATATAAGTGTCCCGCATATAATGTATATAAGTGTCCCGCATATAATGTATATAAGCGTCCCGCATATAATGTATATAAGTGTCCCGCATGTAATGTATATAAGTGTCCCGCATATAATGTATATAAGTGTCCCGCATATAATGTATATAAGTGTCCCGCATATAATGTATATAAGTGTCCCGCATATAATGTATATAAGTGTCCCGCATATAATGTATATAAGCGTCCCGCATATAATGTATATAAGCGTCCCGCATATAATGTATATAAGTGTCCCGCATATAATGTATATAAGTGTCCCGCATATAATGTATATAAGTGTCCCGCATATAATGTATATAAGTGTCCCGCATATAATGTATATAAGTGTCCCGCATATAATGTATATAAGTGTCCCGCATATAATGTATATAAGCGTCCCGCATATAATGTATATAAGCGTCCCGCATATAATGTATATAAGCGTCCCGCATATAATGTATATAAGCGTCCCGCATATAATGTATATAAGCGTCCCGCATATAATGTATATAAGTGTCCCGCATATAATGTATATAAGCGTCCCGCATATAATGTATATAAGCGTCCCGCATATAATGTATATAAGCGTCCCGCATATAATGTATATAAGTGTCCCGCATATAATGTATATAAGTGTCCCGCATATAATGTATATAAGTGTCCCGCATATAATGTATATAAGTGTCCCGCATATAATGTATATAAGTGTCCCGCATATAATGTATATAAGTGTCCCGCATATAATGTATATAAGTGTCCCGCATATAATGTATATAAGTGTCCCGCATATAATGTATATAAGTGTCCCGCATATAATGTATATAAGTGTCCCGCATGTAATGTATATAAGTGTCCTGCACTTCTTTGCCGAGGCAGTCATTTTACAGCTGTCAAACGACGAGGCGTAAATGACAGGTTGTCCGCACAATACGTCAAATGAATGGGCAGATGTTTGCCGACGTATTGGAGCCCTATTTTCAGACGTAAACGAGGCATAATACGCCTCGTTTACGTCTGAAAATAGGTTGTGTGAACCCAGCCTAAGAGTCACAGCACCGCAATAGAATTAGAGTTTATTTGGCAGTTTAGAATTGGGGTTAAAATAAAAAAGTAAAAGGTGAAGCAGAACAAAAAAATTAACCTACAAATTGACATTACAATAATTATTAAAAATATTTCAGAGATCTCCCATTCTTTTTGCGGAAAAAGTAAACTCTAATCCCCCTTTGCTCTAGTCCCCGGTGTTCTTTCTACTCTCTACTCCCCGCTGTTTCCACCTTTTAGCTCTTGTCCCCGGTGTCGTCCCCCCCTTTGGCTCTAGTCCCCGCTGTTTCTCCTTGCTTTAATCCCCAGTGTTCCCCCTTTGGCTCTAGTCCCCTGTCGTCCCACTTTGCTCTAGTCCTCAGTGTCCCTCCCCCTTTGCTCTAGTCCTCGGTGTCCCCCCCCCCCTTTGCTCTAGTCCTCGGTGTTCCCCACCCCCGTTGCCCCCCCTTTGGTCTAGTCCCCGATGTTCCCCTCCCTTTGTTCTAGTCTTCGGTGTCCGCCCCTTTGGTCTAGTCCCCGATGTCCCCCTCCCTTTGTTCTAGTCTTCGGTGTCCGCCCCTTTGGTCTAGTCCCCGGTGTTCCCCTCCCTTTGCTCTAGTCCCCGGTGTGTCCCCCCCTTTGCTCTAGTCCCCGGTGTGTATCCCCCTTTGCTCTAGTGCCTGGTGTCCCCTCCCCTTTGCTCTAGTCCCCGGTGTGTTACGCACTTTGCTCTAGTCCCCGGTGTGTTCCACACTTTGCTCTAGTCCCCGGTGTGTTACGCACTTTGCTCTAGTCCCCGGTGTGTTCCGCACTTTGCTCTAGTCCCCGGTGTTCCTCCCTCTTGCGGACACAACCTCCAGCCGGCGATTCTTATAACCGTCCACGTCTCTGACTTCAGCTGTGAGACATTTTCCCTCCTCCATGGTGAACGTCTCCCGCTGTGCGATGTTGGGGGGGGGGGGGGGGGGGGGGGTTTCTTCAGTTACTGGGATGTTGGGGGTTGAAGTCAATGAGTGTGTGAAAATCCCGCGCACCGTACTGAAGCCCTTCCGTGTGCCACGAGTGATTCGCGCAACAGCAGTAAAAAGTATGAATGAAAACAGAAAAGCACCACGTGCTACAAACATACAGAGTGTCATCATGATGGCGGCCGCGCGACAATCACGCATCATACGGGGTGACACATGGGGCTGTTAAGTGCTCGTGTAAATCCGGCCTAAGACAAATAGAAGCGCACAAATGTTTAAACCATTAGACATGCGGCGCGTTTATAAAGTCTGAGCTTTAATCTTCTGACGGATGGTCTCACATTATCCTCCAGCCGCCTCTGATACAATGAACAATTCATATAACGGTGAGCTGCCAGCCCTGTAACAGAGCATCCCTACCACCATGCTTTACACTGCAGGTATCAGCTTCTTGTGGTGAAATGCACACATTGTGACAAAAGCCCTGCTGTGTCCCAGATGTTCATGGGTAATCATTAGTCCTCCTGTAGATGTGATGTGTGCAGTGTCTCTCTAACAGTGGCCCGCTGCTCGGGAACCTCAGTCGCGGTGAGAAGGTCCTGTAGGTCCCGGGATAAGTCCTGACTTCTTTGAGACGACTTCCAGCACCTTCTGCTCTGGGTCTGATCCTGCTGGGACCCGCTGGAGAAGTTTTCTCCACTTGTAGATGATCCTCTGGATAAACCTCTCTCCAGCCTCTGGAACCGTCTATGTGAAGCATCAGAGATCCCCGTGGATCCGGAGCTGGCGATGGCGCACGTCGCACTAACACAAAGGCAGAAATAAGAAAGTCCCGGCCAGAGCCGCTCTGACAAGGTTCCCATTATTTGTGCCCGATTCAGAATTGAGGTCTTTCACCTAAAGAACCGCGGCAAGAGAGAACGTCACTTCTATTTCAGTGCTAGCGGCTTACAGCCACCGCCGCCCCCGCAGGAAAAAACGCCTCCGCCTCCCCTTGAAATCAAAGGAAAGCGGTTTTGGCTGTTTTTTCTCGCTGATTCTGACGCGGTGTGAACTGGTCCTTATATTGAGCGACTGAGGATCAGATACTGAGATTTCCACATCTGGTGTACTTACTTTCTGCCATGACTGTATATATGAGGTTTTTATCACTTCTATTTCCACAGGTCATGGACTCCGCTAATAAGTCGCAGCTAACAGTCCTATCGGAGCTGCTGGATAAAGTGTCCACTCCCGGTAAATATCTGACCAGACTCCACATCTTTTATTCTGCACTCGTTTTCGTGGCTCTCGTGGCCGTTGTTCCTTAATTAGCCCTAAACTCCCACGGGTCCATTGTTAAGGCTTCCTGGTATATGAGGCATGCGTAACATTACTAGTGGTTAGGAGGGGGTCTCCTCATCCTGACCCCCCACTGGTGACTGGCAGTACTCTCCCTTCCCCACCACCCCTTTCTGCTGGTCTGGAGACTTCCATGTCCATCCTGACCCCGTCACAGAGACACAATTGTTGTATCCGCGGGGCGGAGCGTGGACTGTATATATCTCCCTTCAGACGCTACGTGACCGTTCCTTTCATTGGTTTCTTAATTCCAGGAACATCGCTGCAGCTGAATTCTAGTTTATCTCTGGACGATCTGCTGGGCGACGTCAATCTTACCACGTACTACCGCTACAAGGGCTCCCTCACTACCCCCACGTGTGACGAGGTCGTGATCTGGACCGTCTTCAAAAACCCAATCACTGTCCCCTCCACAGTGGTGAGTATGACAATGTAATGGCGGGAATCTTCCCCAGGTCCAGACGACACAGGGAGCGCTTTGTTGGAGCAGCTTCTTCGCGCTCCTTCTGCTCGCCGCATTGACATGAACACTGTGGTCAGAGGCGGAACTTGAAGCTCCAGGGCCCCAGACCAGGGCCCCCACCTGCCGTATATCATTTATAATACTGATGTTTTCATATGAGGCTGAGGGGCTTTACCTCCGCACCCCCTATAGCTGCCCCACGACTGTGGGTCATTCTGAAGAAGGAGTCATTCGCACGGCCGGGTTTGTGAGGGTATGTTCACACGCACTAATTCCGGACGTAATTCAGGCGTTTTTGCCCCGAATTACGTCCGAAAATAGCGCCTCGACAGCGCTGACAAACATCTGCCCATTGAAAGCAATGGGCAGACGTTTGTCTGTTCACACGAGGCGTATATTTACGCGCCGCTGTCAAATGACGGCGCGTAAATAGACGCCCGCGTCAAAGAAGTGACCTGTCACTTCTTTGGCCGTAATTGGAACTGTTATTCATTGACTCCAATGAATAGCAGCGCCAATTACGTCCGTAATGGACGCGGCGTTCAAGCGCCTGCACATGCCGTTACAGCTGAAATTACGGGGATGTTTTCAGGTGGAAACATCCCCGTAATTTCAGCCGTTACGGACGCCCTCGTGTGAACATACCCTAAACAAAAACCGGGAGTGAAACCTACAAAGAGAAGCCGTGTGAGGGAAAGGTTTGTAACTATCCAGTGAGTTAGAAATACTCAAGCAGAATCCTGAGCACAACCCTGCAGTGTGAACGAGGCCTTAGCTCGAGGAAGAGAAGAATTATGTCAAGAGCTGAGAGGAGAATATAGTATGAGCCATCAATATTACTATAGACCGGAGAGATGTGGGATCAGTGGACAGGCAATGTGTATAGTGACGCGGGCTGAAGAGCTTGCACTTTTATTCTTGTATGGTCTCCTCATGTAATGCTGCCGCCTCCCATTTATTTTGGATAAAGCTGCCAATTTCTCTTGTATTTCAGGTTAAAGCTTTCGCGTCTGCTGTAAAACACAACATTTCAGGAAATTTCGAGATATTGCAAAATAATTTCCGTCCCCCTCAACCTCTGAATGGGCGCAGAGTACAAGCCTCATTCCCCATTTCAACGGCACTGTCTCTGACCAGTACAGCTGCATCCCAGGGGACGTCGGCCTTCAGCTCCAGCCCTGCACGCCACTCCTGCTTCTCCATGTCCGTGTTAACGCTGCTTCTACTTCTGACACAATAGCCTGTCAGGTGGAGCATGTTGTGTGATCTGCGGGCAGCACGTTATAGAGCAGGAGGAGCAGAATATAGTTATGTGGGAAGAGTCAGGACGAGGATGTATCCATTTCCCTGCTCACTGAGGGCTAAAGAGTCCAGCGGGCGGTCTCACCCATTGATTTTAGACCTCAGTGAGCAAGGAAGGCTGACAGAGTCCAGTGGGCGGTCTCACCCATTCATTGTCAGCTTTCCCTGTTCACTGAGGGGTAAGAGTCCAGTGGGCGGTCTCACCAATTCATTGTCAGCTTTCCCTGTTCACTGAGGGGTAAGAGTCCAGTGGGCAGTCTCACCCATTCATTGTCAGCTTTCCCTGTTCACTGAGGGGTAAGAGTCCAGCGGGCAGTCTCACCAATTCATTGTCAGCCTTCCCTGCTCACTGAGGGGTAAGAGTCCAGCGGGCGGTCTCACCAATTCATTGTCAGCTTTCCCTGTTCACTGAGGGGTAAGAGTCCAGTGGGCAGTCTCACCCATTCATTGTCAGCTTTCCCTGTTCACTGAGGGGTAAGAGTCCAGCGGGCGGTCTCACCCATTGATTTTAGACCTCAGTGAGCAGGGAAGGCTGACAGAGTCCAGTGGGCGGTCTCACCCATTCATTGTCAGCTTTCCCTGTTCACTGAGGGGTAAGAGTCCAGTGGGCGGTCTCACCCATTCATTGTCAGCTTTCCCTGTTCACTGAGGGGTAAGAGTCCAGTGGGCAGTCTCACCAATTCATTGTCAGCTTTCCCTGTTCACTGAGGGGTAAGAGTCCAGCGGGCAGTCTCACCAATTCATTGTCAGCCTTCCCTGCTCACTGAGGGGTAAGAGTCCAGCGGGCGGTCTCACCAATTCATTGTCAGCTTTCCCTGTTCACTGAGGGGTAAGAGTCCAGTGGGCAGTCTCACCCATTCATTGTCAGCTTTCCCTGTTCACTGAGGGGTAAGAGTCCAGCGGGCGGTCTCACCCATTGATTTTAGACCTCAGTGAGCAGGGAAGGCTGACAGAGTCCAGTGGGCGGTCTCACCCATTCATTGTCAGCTTTCCCTGTTCACTGAGGGGTAAGAGTCCAGTGGGCGGTCTCACCCATTCATTGTCAGCTTTCCCTGTTCACTGAGGGGTAAGAGTCCAGTGGGCAGTCTCACCAATTCATTGTCAGCTTTCCCTGTTCACTGAGGGGTAAGAGTCCAGTGGGCAGTCTCACCCATTCATTGTCAGCCTTCCCTGCTCACTGAGGGGTAAGAGTCCAGCGGGCGGTCTCACCAATTCATTGTCAGCTTTCCCTGTTCACTTAGGGGTAAGAGTCCAGTGGGCAGTCTCACCCATTCATTGTCAGCTTTCCCTGTTCACTGAGGGGTAAGAGTCCAGCGGGCAGTCTCACCAATTCATTGTCAGCCTTCCCTGCTCACTGAGGGGTAAGAGTCCAGCGGGCGGTCTCACACATTCATTGTCAGCTTTCCCTGTTCACTGAGGGGTAAGAGTCCAGTGGGCAGTCTCACCCATTCATTGTCAGCTTTCCCTGCTCACTGAGGGGTAAGAGTCCAGCGGGCGGTCTCACACATTCATTGTCAGCCTTCCCTGCTCAGCTCCTTCTGCTCTAGAACCTGCAGATCAGATAACATGTTTAACCTGCCGGGTTCCCTATAAAATCAGGCCGTAAGATCCAAGCAGATCCCTGAGCTGCATAAAATGCCAAGTGGAATGTAATTGGTTGAGCCACGTCAGGCTCTGTTCACACCTGGATTTTGGCGCTCCGGACCGGTTACACCACACGTGGGGTCGTGACGTCTACACTGAATGTCACACAGGATTGTACGTCACCTACTGACTCCCATTGTAAATTGAGGTGTTGTTTTTCCTACTTTATGAACAGGTCGGCGTATAAAACGAGGTGAAATCACGTATAATAACGGCCGCCGTATGTGACCGTCAATAAACCTGAATACATTCACGCTGCCGCAGATTCTCTTCATTTTACGCTCTCGTGATGTCGTGCGGTGTTTCTGCAGAGCGGGCGTCTTAGAGATTAACCACCGTATGACCGTAATTCACAAGCGCACGCTCATAAATGGCGGACATCCCTACATACGTTTATTACCTCCGCAGATTTACTGCTCCTCCTGCTCATGTTACATCCAATCTTATACTCACATGAACGGACAGGTCAATGCAACTGCACAAGGTCTGCACGCTCTCCTCCTAAAATACTCTGTGCTGCTGTGGGAGCCTGTTTTACCTCTTAGTATTCTACATCTTAGCAGTTACTCATGATCTTATACCCAGAGGGCCAGAATATTGTCCATGTCCAGCAGATCACTACTAAACGCATGAGCAGAGTCCCTTATACTTTATTCACTTATAACATGTGTTAGGGAGGAGGCTTTACCCCTAGTGAGCGTCACTGCCGCCCCTGGGAGGTGCCTGGACTGTCCCATTGCTCCGGCAGCTTCGCCCCATCACCCGTCCTCGGACTGTCGTTTGGTCCTCTTTAGCAGCAGTCTCTTCTCTCCAGACTCTTCGGGTGTCCGGCCGCCTCCTGCCGCGTGCTGCCCATCCTCGATCTCGCCACGGCTGGCCGTCTGGATGGTCATTACGGAAAGGTCTATTTCCACACAGATGCATCTTCACGCCGGCCCTGTGCCCCCCTACATGCGACTTAGAGACCACCGGAAGCAGATGGAGGTCTGGCCTGGTTTCTATGCCTGCATCAGTTTGTTGGGCAGAGACTTGCTCTTCTGGTAGCACCGGATGTTCATTTCCAGTGGCCGAGGTCTAGACCGGAGAAAAGGAATGAGCTTCACACGAGGCTACGAGGAGGTCATCAATAATGTAGGCAGTAAAACGTCTCCTCACCTCCTGGATACTGATAAAAAAGCGATTTCTCTCGGCCTCAAGATCAATTATTCCTCCATTTGCCAATTGCCGCTCATAAACCTGGCGCAACTCCTTCTCTCTCTGTAACGTGAGCGAGTCTGGAACGTAGAGCTCCTGGAAATGAAACACCGACCCAATCAGTCACAGCACAAAGAGAAAACGTGGGGGTTCAGGAAGATCTGGGGCTCCTACCTCGGGCTGCTGCGGTGGTCTGGCTGCCTGGATCTTGCTGAAGTCACAAGTCAAAGCTTCACGGCAAACCGGACAAACAACAGGTCCCTGAAAGAAGATTCATTAAAGGACCACAACAGGGTTCAGGTAACTGGGCTGCGAGGGGAACTGGGGAGTTATCCGTCAGCCCAGATATATATTTTATATACATATATATATACACACACTCACTCACCTCTCCATGGCTGTTATCCAGGCAGTGCTTGGCATAGTGTCCTAGACAGTACGAGTGGAAGTGATGGAAACACCGAGTCTTCGTGAGACAGTCCTCGTCCTACAGGAAATAGAATAGTGACGGCTGACAAAGACCCCAAGAGCTCCAACTAATGTCCCCAAAAAAAGCTGCAATCCTCCGGCAGAGCAACTATTCCAGCCCGGCCCGGCATCACACAGGTCACATCCGGTGGCATTTCTTAGGGTAGTTGATAGGACAACATTCTATACCCACAATGCTTTTTTTCTTCATGGCGTTTCGTTTTTTTACCCATTGCAGTGTCCGCCACACAACAAATCTCAGGTCTGCGCCCATTCTACCCCCAACATTACGGAGTCACACAAGAGAACCCCACAATCTCACACTGCCTTGTGACTGACACTAAATTACCTGAAATTCATAGAGGCAGATGACACAGTGACCGCGAGGAACATTACTGGCCGTCAGCATCTCCTTCCCTTTCTACAAACACAAGAAAGAAGATTGAGTTCTACAATATTATGACCACAGTTACTAATACAGGAGGCGACCCTGGCGATAGGACTTCATGAGGGTCAAACCAAAGTCTGAGTTCTTTACAAGATATAAACAAAGATCTGATCCAGTGATCCAGACGATCACCCCCACCATAACCCAGATCTGTCCCCTGAATGATCTCCTCCACCATATCCCAGATCTGTCTCCTGAATGATCTCCTCCACCATATCCCAGATATGTCCCCTGAATGATCTCCCCCACCATAACCCAGATCTGTCCCCTGAATGATCTCCCCCACCATATCCCAGATCTGTCTCCTGAATGATCTCCTCCACCATATCCCAGATCTGTCTCCTGAATGATCTCCCCCACCATAACCCAGATCTGTCTCCTGAATGATCTCCCCCACCATATCCCAGATCTGTCTCCTGAATGATCTCCTCCACCATATCCCAGATCTGTCTCCTGAATGATCTCCCCCACCACCATAACCCAGATGTCTCCTGAATAATCTCCTCCACCACCATAACCCAGATCTGTCTCCTGAATGATCTCCTCCACCATAACCCAGATCTGTCCCCTGAATGATCTCCTCCACCAGATCCCAGATCTGTCCCCTGAATGATCTCCCCCACCATAACCCAGATCTCTCTCCTGAATGATCTCCTCCACCAGATCCCAGATCTGTCCCCTGAATGATCTCCCCCACCATAACCCAGATCTGTCTCCTGAATGATCTCCACCACCACCATAACCCAGATCTGTCCCCTGAATGATCTCCACCACCACCATAACCCAGATCTGTCTCCTGAATGATCTCCTCCTCCACCATATCCCAGATCTGTCTCCTGAATGATCTCCTCCACCATAACCCAGATCTGTCTCCTGAATGATCTCCTCCACCATATCCCAGATCTGTCTCCTGAATGATCTCCTCCACCATATCCCAGATCTGTCTCCTCCTGAATGATCTCCTCCACCATATCCCAGATCTGTCTCCTCCTGAATGATCCCTATCACCATATCCCAGATCTGTCTCCTGAATGATCTCCTCCACCATATCCCAGATCTGTCTCCTGAATGATCTCCTCCACCATATCCCAGATCTGTCTCCTGAATGATCTCCTCCACCATATCCCAGATCTGTCTCCTCCTGAATGATCTCCTCCACCATAACCCAGATCTGTCCCCTGAATGATCTCCACCACCACCATAACCCAGATCTGTCTCCTGAATGATCTCCTCCCCCACCATAACCCAGATCTGTCTCCTGAATGATCTCCTCCCCCACCATAACCCAGATCTCTCTCCTGAATGATCTCCTCCACCAGATCCCAGATCTGTCCCCTGAATGATCTCCCCCACCATAACCCAGATCTGTCTCCTGAATGATCTCCTCCACCACCATAACCCAGATCTGTCTCCTGAATGATCTCCTCCACCATATCCCAGATCTGTCTCCTGAATGATCTCCTCCACCATATCCCAGATCTGTCTCCTCCAGAATGATCTCCTCCACCATAACCCAGATCTGTCTCCTGAATGATCTCCTCCACCATATCCCAGATCTGTCTCCTCCTGAATGATCTCCTCCACCATAACCCAGATCTGTCTCCTGAATGATTTCCTCCACCATATCCCAGATCTGTCTCCTGAATGATCTCCTCCACCATATCCCAGATCTGTCTCCTGAATGATCTCCTCCACCATAACCCAGATCTGTCTCCTGAATGATCTCCCCCACCATAACCCAGATCTGTCTCCTGAATGATCTCCCCCACCATATCCCAGATCTGTCTCCTGAATGATCTCCTCCACCATATCCCAGATCTGTCTCCTGAATGATCTCCTCCACCATATCCCAGATCTGTCCCCTGAATGATCTAATCCACCAGATCCCAGATCTGTCTCCTGAATGATCTCCTCCACCAGATCCCAGATCTGTCTCCTGAATGATCTCCTCCACCATATCCCAGATCTGTCTCCTGAATGATCTCCTCCACCATATCCCAGATCTGTCTCCTCCTGAATGATCTCCTCCACCATATCCCAGATCTGTCTCCTCCTGAATGATCTCCTCCACCATATCCCAGATCTGTCTCCTCCTGAATGATCTCCATGATAATTTAGAATAAGCTACATAATTACTAAGAAGACTAACCTCAATTAGTGCATAAAGAATTGGACATCCCACAGACTGTGTTGCAGTTGTGCGAAGAGTGCGAATAATACTGCAAGAAACATACTACAATTACAGACACCAGGGTGAGGCAAACACACAACAGACCTAACAGAATAAATATGAAGACATGTCTAGTGTACATTAGGATTGTGAAATACATCTTATGTCTTCTTTCTGCGTTGAGGTTTCAGGTTCTTTTTCCATTTTCTGCCAGTGTCGATCCTTGATCAGCCTTCTCACAAAGCTACTGTATGGGTTCAAGTCACCACGAACGTCCACCTTCTAGCAGGCTGCAATATGGGCAGTGGTCTGTTTATCTGTCTGGACATTGAGTGGCGGCCACTATCAGGTCACATAATTGCCCCTATGGCAACTGAAGTAAGAAACAACATAGGGCTTCTTCAAGCGAGCGCGTCCCGCGTCCGTCAGCAATGAAATAACTGACAGCACACGGACCCATGCAAACTAACGGGGCTATTCAGACATTGGCGCGGTCACGCAGCGTGACGCTCACTCCATGTCCAGTATTAGTATGTTTTTCGCGAACCTTGTTGCCTATTGAAGTCTACGGCTAAATGAAAACCAGGGACGACATCCGAGCGCTGCCCGCGGTTCACACATCAGTTGCTAAAGAAATTTAAAAAAAGGGAGCGCTGGCCGAGGAGAATCCCCGACATGAAAAACAAACGCCACACGCAAACATGAAGATGAAATGCAGGAAATGCGCTGCTTTTTGCGCAAGTAAATGGGACACGCTCGTGTGAATGAAGCCTATGGGCTAGATCAATACCTGATCACCGTTTTCATCCTTCTTTATAAAGCGTGACACGTGCTCAATAAACAGCCCCGTGTGCTGGGAAGAATGTAAGCAGAGGGGACTCTGTATAATTGGGTTCTCCTCACATGTAGCCAGGAATAAGAATCAGACACAGGCCGGCGCTGCACAGGGGAAATACAGGGAACTTATACACATTAAGGACACCTTCTTTAATACATCAGTCAGGGTGTTTAGTGTAACTTTGTAAATAGTTAAGAATTCGCTTTACTTTTTTTAGATACAGCTGCTTTGTATCCTCTATACAGAGCAGCTGTATCGCTCGTTCTACACTGAATCCGTCAGTCCCGTGGATCTGACTGGTTTAGAGTCGGCGGGTCCACGCAGGATCCACCTGTAAATCGATCACATCTAAGTTATGAACTGTCAAGAGACACATATGACCCGCCGAAACTGGACCCGTCAGCTCCACGGGAGGGACGGACTTTGTGTAAAACGAGCGATACAGCTGCTCTATATAGAGGATACAAAGCAATTATCTAAAAACGGAAAGCAAATGTAACTATTTACAAAGTTACACTAAACACCCTGACTGATCTATTAAAAAATAATTCCCCTCAAAAGGTGTCCACTGCCTGAAAACGCCATTTACACGGTCATTCTTTTACGCTTGCAGGAGAGGGATCTTACCTCTCTATCTGATCATCACACAGGCCGCGAGGGTTGGTCACGCTGATCTCCGGCGGCTCATCTGGATACTGCAGGAGATTGAACATGACAGCGTCAGATTCACGAGTAAAAAATGTCTTAGCTAAACTACACGATCCCTGATCCAGGACTGACCACTGCCGGCTTTATAGACCTACCCATGAGCCTACGAAGAGATCAAAAAGGGGACTACAACTACTCCACTAATTATTAATAAACGAGGACTCAACATACCAGGAGTAGAGGAAGGAGTATAAAGATACCAGGAGTAGAGGAAGGAGTATATAGATACCAGGAGTAGAGGAAGGAGTATATAGATACCAGGAGTAGAGGAAGGAGTACATAGATACCAGGAGTAGAGGAAGGAGTATATAGAGCCGGAGACACTGGATACCAGGAGTAGAGGAAGGAGTATATAGATACCAGGAGTAGAGGAAGGAGTATATAGATACCAGGAGTAGAGGAAGGAGTATATAGATACCAGGAGTAGAGGAAGGAGTATATAGATACCAGGAGTAGAGGAAGGAGTATATAGATACCAGGAGTAGAGGAAGGAGTACATAGATACCAGGAGTAGAGGAAGGAGTACATAGATACCAGGAGTAGAGGAAGGAGTATATAGATACCAGGAGTAGAGGAAGGAGTATATAGAGCCGGAGACACTGGATACCAGGAGTAGAGGAAGGAGTATATAGATACCAGGAGTAGAGGAAGGAGTATATAGATACCAGGAGTAGAGGAAGGAGTATATAGATACCAGGAGTAGAGGAAGGAGTATAAAAGATACCAGGAGTAGAGGAAGGAGTATATAGAGCCGGAGACACTGGATACATGAAGTAGAGGAAGGAGTATATAGAGCTGGAGACACTGGATACATGAAGTAGAGGAAGGAGTATATAGAGCCGGAGACACTGGATACCAGGAGTAGAGGAAGGAGTATATAGATACCAGGAGTAGAGGAAGGAGTATATAGAGCCGGAGACACTGGATACCAGGAGTAGAGGAAGGAGTATATAGAGCTGGAGACACTGGATACATGAAGTAGAGGAAGGAGTATATAGAGCTGGAGACACTGGATACATGAAGTAGAGGAAGGAGTATATAGAGCTGGAGACACTGGATACCAGGAGTAGAGGAAGGAGTATATAGATACCAGGAGTAGAGGAAGGAGTATATAGAGCCGGAGACACTGGATACCAGGAGTAGAGGAAGGAGTATATAGATACCAGGAGTAGAGGAAGGAGTATATAGATACCAGGAGTAGAGGAAGGAGTATATAGATACCAGGAGTAGAGGAAGGAGTATATAGATACCAGGAGTGGAGGAAGGAGTATATAGAGCCGGAGACACTGGATACCAGGAGTAGAGGAAGGAGTATATAGAGCCGGAGACACTGGATACATGAAGTAGAGGAAGGAGTATATAGAGCCGGAGACACTGGATACCAGAAGTAGAGGAAGGTGTATATAGAGCAGGAGACACTGGATACCAGGAGTAGAGGAGAGGAAGGAGTATATAGAGCTGGAGACACTGGATACCAGGAGTAGAGGAAGGAGTATATAGAGAGCCGGAGACACTGGATACCAGGAGTAGAGGAAGGAGTATATAGAGCTGGAGACACTGGATACCAGAAGTAGAGGAAGGAGTATATAGATACCAGGAGTAGAGGAAGGAGTATATAGAGCCGGAGACACTGGATACCAGGAGTAGAGGAAGAAGTATATAGAGCCGGAGACACTGGATACATGAAGTAGAGGAAGGAGTATATAGAGCCGGAGACACTGGATACCAGGAGTAGAAGAAGGAGTATATAGATACCAGGAGCAGATGAAGGAGTATATAGAGCCAGAGACACTGGATACCAGGAGTAGAGGAAGGAGTATATAGAGCCGGAGACACTGGATACCAGGAGTAGAGGAAGGAGTATATAGAGCTGGAGACACTGAATACCAGGAGTAGAGGAAGGAGTATATAGAGCCGGAGACACTGGATACCAGGAGTAGAGGAAGGAGTATATAGAGCCGGAGACACTGGATACCAGGAGTAGAGGAAGGAGTATATAGAGCTGGAGACACTGGATACCAGGAGTAGAGGAAGGAGTATATAGAGCCGGAGACAATGGATACCAGGAGTAGAGGAAGGAGTATATAGATACCAGGAGTAGAGGAAGGAGTATATAGAGCCGGAGACACTGGATACCAGGAGTAGAGGAAGGAGTATATAGAGCCGGAGACACTAGATACCAGGAGTAGAGGAAGGAGTATATAGAGCCGGAGACACTTCATACCAGGAGTAGAGGAAGGAGTATATAGATACCAGGAGTAGAGGAAGGAGTATATAGAGCCGGAGACACTGGATACCAGGAGTAGAGGAAGGAGTACATAGAGCCAGAGACACTGGATACCAGGAGTAGAGGAAGGAGTATATAGAGCCAGAGACACTGGATACCAGGAGTAGAAGAAGGAGTATATAGATACCAGGAGTAGAGGAAGGAGTATATAGAGCCGGAGATACTGGATACCAGGAGTAGAAGAAGGAGTATATAGAGCCGGAGACACTGGATACCAGGAGTAGAGGAAGGAGTATATAGAGCTGGAGACACTGGATACCAGGAGTAGAGGAAGGAGTATATAGAGCCGGAGACACTGGATACCAGGAGTAGAGGAAGGAGTATATAGAGCTGGAGACACTGGATACCAGGAGTAGAGGAAGGAGTATATAGAGCTGGAGACACTGGATACATGAAGTAGAGGAAGGAGTATATAGAGCCAGAGACACTGGATACCAGGAGTAGAGGAAGGAGTATATAGATACCAGGAGTAGAGGAAGGAGTATATAGAGCCGGAGACACTGGATACCAGGAGTAGAGGAAGGAGTATATAGAGCCGGAGACACTTCATACCAGGAGTAGAGGAAGAAGTATATAGATACCAGGAGTAGAGGAAGGAGTATATAGATACCAGGAGTAGAGGAAGGAGTATATAGAGCCGGAGACACTGGATACCAGGAGTAGAGGAAGGAGTACATAGAGCCGGAGACACTGGATACCAGGAGTAGAAGGAGTATATAGAGCCGGAGACACTTCATACCAGGAGTAGAGGAAGGAGTATATAGATACCAGGAGTAGAGGAAGGAGTATATAGATACCAGGAGTAGAGGAAGGAGTATAAAGATACCAGGAGTAGAGGAAGGAGTATATAGAGAGAGATGGAGACACTGGATACCAGGAGTAGAGGAAGGAGTATATAGAGCCGGAGACACTGGATACCAGGAGTAGAGGAAGGAGTACATAGAGCCGGAGACACTGGATACCAGGAGTAGAGGTAGGAGTATATAGAGCCGGAGACACTGGAAACCAGGAGTAGAGGAAGGAGTATATAGAGCCAGAGACACTGGATACCAGGAGTAGAGGAAGGAGTACATAGAGCCGGAGACACTGGATACCAGGAGTAGAAGAAGGAGTATATAGAGCCGGAGACACTGGATACCAGGAGTAGAAGAAGGAGTATATAGATACCAGGAGTAGAGGAAGGAGTATATAGAGCCGGAGATACTGGATACCAGGAGTAGAAGAAGGAGAATATAGAGCCGGAGACACTGGATACCAGGAGTAGAGGAAGGAGTATATAGAGCTGGAGACACTGGATACCAGGAGTAGAGGAAGGAGTATATAGAGCCGGAGACACTGGATACCAGGAGTAGAGGAAGGAGTATATAGAGCCGGAGACACTGGATACATGAAGTAGAGGAAGGAGTATATAGAGCCAGAGACACTGGATACCAGGAGTAGAGGAAGGAGTATATAGATACCAGGAGTAGAGGAAGGAGTATATAGAGCCGGAGACACTGGATACCAGGAGTAGAGGAAGGAGTACATAGAGCAGGAGACACTGGATACCAGGAGTAGAAGAAGGAGTATATAGATACCAGGAGTAGAGGAAGGAGTATATAGAGCCGGAGATACTGGATACCAGGAGTAGAAGAAGGAGTATATAGAGACGGAGACACTGGATACCAGGAGTAGAGGAAGGAGTATATAGAGCAGGAGACACTGGATACCAGGAGTAGAGGAAGGAGTATATAGAGCCGGAGACACTGGATACCAGGAGTAGAGGAAGGAGTATATAGATACCAGGAGTAGAGGAAGGAGTATATAGAGCCGGAGACACTGGATACCAGGAGTAGAGGAAGGAGTATATAGATACCAGGAGTAGAGGAAGGAGTATATAGATAAAAGGAGTAGAGGAAGGAGTATATAGATACCAGGAGTAGAGGAAGGAGTATATAGAGCCGGAGACACTGGATACCAGGAGTAGAGGAAGGAGTATATAGAGCTGGAGACACTGGATACCAGAAGTAGAGGAAGGAGTATATAGATACCAGGAGCAGATGAAGGAGTATATAGAGCCGGAGACACTGGATACCAGGAGTAGAGGAAGAAGTATATAGAGCCGGAGACACTGGATACATGAAGTAGAGGAAGGAGTATATAGAGCCGGAGACACTGGATACCAGGAGTAGAAGAAGGAGTATATAGATACCAGGAGCAGATGAAGGAGTATATAGAGCCAGAGACACTGGATACCAGGAGTAGAGGAAGGAGTATATAGAGCCGGAGACACTGGATACCAGGAGTAGAGGAAGGAGTATATAGAGCCGGAGACACTGAATACCAGGAGTAGAGGAAGGAGTATATAGAGCCAGAGACACTGGATACCAGGAGTAGAGGAAGGAGTATATACAGCCGGAGACACTACATACCAGGAGTAGAGGAAGGAGTATATAGAGCCGGAGACACTGGATACCAGGAGTAGAGGAAGGAGTATATAGAGCCGGAGACACTGGATACCAGGAGTAGAGGAAGGAGTATATAGAGCTGGAGACACTGGATACCAGGAGTAGAGGAAGGAGTATATAGATACCAGGAGTAGAGGAAGGAGTATATAGAGCCGGAGACACTGGATACCAGGAGTAGAGGAAGGAGTATATAGAGCCGGAGACACTAGATACCAGGAGTAGAGGAAGGAGTATATAGAGCCGGAGACACTTCATACCAGGAGTAGAGGAAGGAGTATATAGATACCAGGAGTAGAGGAAGGAGTACATAGAGCCAGAGACACTGGATACCAGGAGTAGAGGAAGGAGTATATAGAGCCGGAGACACTGGAAACCAGGAGTAGAGGAAGGAGTATATAGAGCCAGAGACACTGGATACCAGGAGTAGAGGAAGGAGTATATAGAGCCGGAGATACTGGATACCAGGAGTAGAAGAAGTAGTATATAGAGCCGGAGACACTGGATACCAGGAGTAGAGGAAGGAGTATATAGAGCTGGAGACACTGGATACCAGGAGTAGAGGAAGGAGTATATAGAGCCGGAGACACTGGATACCAGGAGTAGAGGAAGGAGTATATAGAGCTGGAGACACTGGATACCAGGAGTAGAGGAAGGAGTATATAGAGCTGGAGACACTGGATACATGAAGTAGAGGAAGGAGTATATAGAGCCAGAGACACTGGATACCAGGAGTAGAGGAAGGAGTATATAGATACCAGGAGTAGAGGAAGGAGTATATAGAGCCGGAGACACTGGATACCAGGAGTAGAGGAAGGAGTATATAGAGCCGGAGACACTTCATACCAGGAGTAGAGGAAGAAGTATATAGATACCAGGAGTAGAGGAAGGAGTATATAGATACCAGGAGTAGAGGAAGGAGTATATAGAGCCGGAGACACTGGATACCAGGAGTAGAAGGAGTATATAGAGCCGGAGACACTTCATACCAGGAGTAGAGGAAGGAGTATATAGATACCAGGAGTAGAGGAAGGAGTATATAGATACCAGGAGTAGAGGAAGGAGTATAAAGATACCAGGAGTAGAGGAAGGAGTATATAGAGAGAGATGGAGACACTGGATACCAGGAGTAGAGGAAGGAGTATATAGAGCCGGAGACACTGGATACCAGGAGTAGAGGAAGGAGTACATAGAGCCGGAGACACTGGATACCAGGAGTAGAGGTAGGAGTATATAGAGCCGGAGACACTGGAAACCAGGAGTAGAGGAAGGAGTATATAGAGCCAGAGACACTGGATACCAGGAGTAGAGGAAGGAGTACATAGAGCCGGAGACACTGGATACCAGGAGTAGAAGAAGGAGTATATAGAGCCGGAGACACTGGATACCAGGAGTAGAAGAAGGAGTATATAGATACCAGGAGTAGAGGAAGGAGTATATAGAGCCGGAGATACTGGATACCAGGAGTAGAAGAAGGAGAATATAGAGCCGGAGACACTGGATACCAGGAGTAGAGGAAGGAGTATATAGAGCTGGAGACACTGGATACCAGGAGTAGAGGAAGGAGTATATAGAGCCGGAGACACTGGATACCAGGAGTAGAGGAAGGAGTATATAGAGCCGGAGACACTGGATACCAGGAGTAGAGGAAGGAGTATATAGAGCTGGAGACACTGGATACATGAAGTAGAGGAAGGAGTATATAGAGCCAGAGACACTGGATACCAGGAGTAGAGGAAGGAGTATATAGATACCAGGAGTAGAGGAAAGAGTATATAGAGCCGGAGACACTGGATACCAGGAGTAGAGGAAGGAGTATATAGAGCCGGAGACACTGGATACCAGGAGTAGAGGAAGGAGTATATAGAGCCGGAGACACTTCATACCAGGAGTAGAGGAAGGAGTATATAGATACCAGGAGTAGAGGAAGGAGTATATAGATAAAAGGAGTAGAGGAAGGAGTATATAGATACCAGGAGTAGAGGAAGGAGTATATAGATACCAGGAGTAGAGGAAGGAGTATATAGAGCCGGAGACACTGGATACCAGGAGTAGAAGGAGTATATAGAGCCGGAGACACTTCATACCAGGAGTAGAGGAAGGAGTATATAGATACCAGGAGTAGAGGAAGGAGTATATAGATACCAGGAGTAGAGGAAGGAGTATAAAGATACCAGGAGTAGAGGAAGGAGTATATAGAGAGAGATGGAGACACTGGATACCAGGAGTAGAGGAAGGAGTATATAGAGCCGGAGACACTGGATACCAGGAGTAGAGGAAGGAGTACATAGAGCCGGAGACACTGGATACCAGGAGTAGAGGTAGGAGTATATAGAGCCGGAGACACTGGAAACCAGGAGTAGAGGAAGGAGTATATAGAGCCAGAGACACTGGATACCAGGAGTAGAGGAAGGAGTACATAGAGCCGGAGACACTGGATACCAGGAGTAGAAGAAGGAGTATATAGAGCCGGAGACACTGGATACCAGGAGTAGAAGAAGGAGTATATAGATACCAGGAGTAGAGGAAGGAGTATATAGAGCCGGAGATACTGGATACCAGGAGTAGAAGAAGGAGAATATAGAGCCGGAGACACTGGATACCAGGAGTAGAGGAAGGAGTATATAGAGCTGGAGACACTGGATACCAGGAGTAGAGGAAGGAGTATATAGAGCCGGAGACACTGGATACCAGGAGTAGAGGAAGGAGTATATAGAGCCGGAGACACTGGATACCAGGAGTAGAGGAAGGAGTATATAGAGCTGGAGACACTGGATACATGAAGTAGAGGAAGGAGTATATAGAGCCAGAGACACTGGATACCAGGAGTAGAGGAAGGAGTATATAGATACCAGGAGTAGAGGAAAGAGTATATAGAGCCGGAGACACTGGATACCAGGAGTAGAGGAAGGAGTATATAGAGCCGGAGACACTGGATACCAGGAGTAGAGGAAGGAGTATATAGAGCCGGAGACACTTCATACCAGGAGTAGAGGAAGAAGTATATAGATACCAGGAGTAGAGGAAGGAGTATATAGATACCAGGAGTAGAGGAAGGAGTATATAGATACCAGGAGTAGAGGAAGGAGTATATAGAGCCGGAGACACTGGATACCAGGAGTAGAGGAAGGAGTACATAGAGCCGGAGACACTGGATACCAGGAGTAGAAGAAGGAGTATATAGATACCAGGAGAAGAGGAAGGAGTATATAGAGCAGGAGACACTGGATACCAGGAGTAGAGGAAGGAGTATATAGAGCCGGAGACACTGGATACCAGGAGTAGAGGAAGGAGTATATAGATACCAGGAGTAGAGGAAGGAGTATATAGAGCCGGAGACACTGGATACCAGGAGTAGAGGAAGGAGTATATAGATACCAGGAGTAGAGGAAGGAGTATATAGATAAAAGGAGTAGAGGAAGGAGTATATAGAGCCGGAGACACTGGATACCAGGAGTAGAGGAAGGAGTATATAGAGCCGGAGACACTGGATTCATGAAGTAGAGGAAGGAGTATATAGAGCCGGAGACACTGGATACCAGGAGTAGAGGAAGGTGTATATAGAGCAGGAGACACTGGATACCAGGAGTAGAAGGAGTATATAGAGCCGGAGACACTTCATACCAGGAGTAGAGGAAGGAGTATATAGATACCAGGAGTAGAGGAAGGAGTATATAGATACCAGGAGTAGAGGAAGGAGTATATAGAGCCGGAGACACTGGATACCAGGAGTAGAGGAAGGAGTACATAGAGCCGGAGACACTGGATACATGAAGTAGAGGAAGGAGTATATAGAGCCGGAGACACTGGATACCAGGAGTAGAGGAAGGAGTACATAGAGCCGGAGACACTGGATACCAGGAGTAGAAGGAGTATATAGAGCCGGAGACACTTCATACCAGGAGTAGAGGAAGGAGTATATAGATACCAGGAGTAGAGGAAGGAGTATATAGATACCAGGAGTAGAGGAAGGAGTATATAGAGCCGGAGACACTGGATACCAGGAGTAGAGGAAGGAGTACATAGAGCCGGAGACACTGGATACCAGGAGTAGAGGTAGGAGTATATAGAGCCGGAGACACTGGAAACCAGGAGTAGAGGAAGGAGTATATAGAGCCAGAGACACTGGATACCAGGAGTAGAGGAAGGAGTACATAGAGCCGGAGACACTGGATACCAGGAGTAGAAGAAGGAGTATATAGAGCCGGAGACACTGGATACCAGGAGTAGAAGAAGGAGTATATAGATACCAGGAGTAGAGGAAGGAGTATATAGAGCCGGAGATACTGGATACCAGGAGTAGAGGAAGGAGTATATAGAGCCAGAGACACTGGATACCAGGAGTAGAGGAAGGAGTATATAGATACCAGGAGTAGAGGAAGGAGTATATAGAGCCGGAGACACTGGATACCAGGAGTAGAGGAAGGAGTATATAGAGCCGGAGACACTGGATACCAGGAGTAGAGGAAGGAGTATATAGAGCCGGAGACACTTCATACCAGGAGTAGAGGAAGAAGTATATAGATACCAGGAGTAGAGGAAGGAGTATATAGATACCAGGAGTAGAGGAAGGAGTATATAGATACCAGGAGTAGAGGAAGGAGTATATAGAGCCGGAGACACTGGATACCAGGAGTAGAGGAAGGAGTACATAGAGCCGGAGACACTGGATACCAGGAGTAGAAGGAGTATACAGAGCCGGAGACACTGGATACCAGGAGTAGAAGAAGGAGTATATAGATACCAGGAGTAGAGGAAGGAGTATATAGAGCCGGAGATACTGGATACCAGGAGTAGAAGAAGGAGTATATAGAGACGGAGACACTGGATACCAGGAGTAGAGGAAGGAGTATATAGATACCAGGAGTAGAGGAAGGAGTATATAGAGCCGGAGACACTGGATACCAGGAGTAGAGGAAGGAGTATATAGATACCAGGAGTAGAGGAAGGAGTATATAGAGCCGGAGACACTGGATACCAGGAGTAGAGGAAGGAGTACATAGAGCCGGAGACACTGGATACCAGGAGTAGAGGTAGGAGTATATAGAGCCGGAGACACTGGAAACCAGGAGTAGAGGAAGGAGTATATAGAGCCAGAGACACTGGATACCAGGAGTAGAGGAAGGAGTACATAGAGCCGGAGACACTGGATACCAGGAGTAGAAGAAGGAGTATATAGAGCCGGAGACACTGGATACCAGGAGTAGAAGAAGGAGTATATAGATACCAGGAGTAGAGGAAGGAGTATATAGAGCCGGAGATACTGGATACCAGGAGTAGAGGAAGGAGTATATAGAGCCAGAGACACTGGATACCAGGAGTAGAGGAAGGAGTATATAGATACCAGGAGTAGAGGAAGGAGTATATAGAGCCGGAGACACTGGATACCAGGAGTAGAGGAAGGAGTATATAGAGCCGGAGACACTGGATACCAGGAGTAGAGGAAGGAGTATATAGAGCCGGAGACACTTCATACCAGGAGTAGAGGAAGAAGTATATAGATACCAGGAGTAGAGGAAGGAGTATATAGATACCAGGAGTAGAGGAAGGAGTATATAGATACCAGGAGTAGAGGAAGGAGTATATAGAGCCGGAGACACTGGATACCAGGAGTAGAGGAAGGAGTACATAGAGCCGGAGACACTGGAAACCAGGAGTAGAAGGAGTATACAGAGCCGGAGACACTGGATACCAGGAGTAGAAGAAGGAGTATATAGATACCAGGAGTAGAGGAAGGAGTATATAGAGCCGGAGATACTGGATACCAGGAGTAGAAGAAGGAGTATATAGAGACGGAGACACTGGATACCAGGAGTAGAGGAAGGAGTATATAGATACCAGGAGTAGAGGAAGGAGTATATAGAGCCGGAGACACTGGATACCAGGAGTAGAGGAAGGAGTATATAGAGCCAGAGACACTGGATACCAGGAGTAGAGGAAGGAGTATATAGATACCAGGAGCAGATGAAGGAGTATATAGAGCCAGAGACATTGGATACCAGGAGTAGAGGAAGGAGTATATAGAGCCAGAGACACTGGATACCAGGAGTAGAGGAAGGAGTATATACAGCCGGAGACACTACATACCAGGAGTAGAGGAAGGAGTATATAGAGCCGGAGACACTGGATACCAGGAGTAGAGGAAGGAGTATATAGAGCTGGAGACACTGGATACCAGAAGTAGAGGAAGGAGTATATAGAGCCGGAGACACTGGATACCAGGAGTAGAGGAAGGAGTATATAGAGCCGGAAACACTGGATACCAGGAGTAGAGGAAGGAGTATATAGAGCTGGAGACACTGGATACCAGGAGTAGAGGAAGGAGTATATAGAGCTGGAGACACTGGATACATGAAGTAGAGGAAGGAATATATAGAGCCAGAGACACTGGATACCAGGAGTAGAGGAAGGAGTATATAGATACCAGGAGTAGAGGAAGGAGTATATAGAGCCGGAGACACTGGATACCAGGAGTAGAGGAAGGAGTACATAGAGCCGGAGACACTGGATACCAGGAGTAGAGGAAGGAGTATATAGAGCCGGAGACACTGGAAACCAGGAGTAGAGGAAGGAGTATATAGAGCCAGAGACACTGGATACCAGGAGTAGAGGAAGGAGTACATAGAGCCGGAGACACTGGATACCAGGAGTAGAAGGAGTATATAGAGCCGGAGACACTGGATACCAGGAGCAGAAGAAGGAGTATATAGATACCAGGAGTAGAGGAAGGAGTATATAGAGCCGGAGACACTGGATACCAGGAGTAGAGGAAGGAGTACATAGAGCCGGAGACACTGGATACCAGGAGTAGAAGGAGTATATAGAGCCGGAGACACTTCATACCAGGAGTAGAGGAAGGAGTATATAGATACCAGGAGTAGAGGAAGGAGTATATAGATACCAGGAGTAGAGGAAGGAGTATATAGAGCCGGAGCCACTGGATACCAGGAGTAGAGGAAGGAGTATATAGAGCCGGAGACACTGGAAACCAGGAGTAGAGGAAGGTGTATATAGAGCTGGAGACACTGGATACCAGGAGTAGAGGAAGGAGTATATAGAGCCGGAGACACTGGATACCAGGAGTAGAGGAAGGAGTATATAGAGCTGGAGACACTGGATACCAGGAGTAGAGGAAGGAGTATATAGAGCTGGAGACACTGGATACATGAAGTAGAGGAAGGAGTATATAGAGCCAGAGACACTGGATACCAGGAGTAGAGGAAGGAGTATATAGATACCAGGAGTAGAGGAAGGAGTATATAGAGCCGGAGACACTGGATACCAGGAGTAGAGGAAGGAGTATATAGAGCCGGAGACACTGGATACCAGGAGTAGAGGAAGGAGTATATAGAGCCGGAGACACTTCATACCAGGAGTAGAGGAAGAAGTATATAGATACCAGGAGTAGAGGAAGGAGTATATAGATACCAGGAGTAGAGGAAGGAGTATATAGATACCAGGAGTAGAGGAAGGAGTATATAGAGCCGGAGACACTGGATACCAGGAGTAGAGGAAGGAGTACATAGAGCCGGAGACACTGGATACCAGGAGTAGAAGGAGTATATAGAGCCGGAAACACTGGATACCAGGAGTAGAAGAAGGAGTATATAGATACCAGGAGTAGAGGAAGGAGTATATAGAGCCGGAGATACTGGATACCAGGAGTAGAAGAAGGAGTATATAGAGACGGAGACACTGGATACCAGGAGTAGAGGAAGGAGTATATAGAGCCAGAGACACTGGATACCAGGAGTAGAGGAAGGAGTATATAGAGCCGGAGACACTGGATACCAGGAGTAGAGGAAGGAGTATATAGAGCCAGAGACACTGGATACCAGGAGTAGAGGAAGGAGTATATAGATACCAGGAGCAGATGAAGGAGTATATAGAGCCAGAGACATTGGATACCAGGAGTAGAGGAAGGAGTATATAGAGCCAGAGACACTGGATACCAGGAGTAGAGGAAGGAGTATATACAGCCGGAGACACTACATACCAGGAGTAGAGGAAGGAGTATATAGAGCCGGAGACACTGGATACCAGGAGTAGAGGAAGGAGTATATAGAGCTGGAGACACTGGATACCAGGAGTAGAGGAAGGAGTATATAGAGCCGGAGACACTGGATACCAGGAGTAGAGGAAGGAGTATATAGAGCCGGAAACACTGGATACCAGGAGTAGAGGAAGGAGTATATAGAGCTGGAGACACTGGATACCAGGAGTAGAGGAAGGAGTATATAGAGCTGGAGACACTGGATACATGAAGTAGAGGAAGGAATATATAGAGCCAGAGACACTGGATACCAGGAGTAGAGGAAGGAGTATATAGAGCCGGAGACACTGGATACCAGGAGTAGAGGAAGGAGTACATAGAGCCGGAGACACTGGATACCAGGAGTAGAGGAAGGAGTATATAGAGCCGGAGACACTGGAAACCAGGAGTAGAGGAAGGAGTATATAGAGCCAGAGACACTGGATACCAGGAGTAGAGGAAGGAGTACATAGAGCCGGAGACACTGGATACCAGGAGTAGAAGGAGTATATAGAGCCGGAGACACTGGATACCAGGAGCAGAAGAAGGAGTATATAGATACCAGGAGTAGAGGAAGGAGTATATAGAGCCGGAGATACTGGATACCAGGAGTAGAAGAAGGAGTATATAGAGACGGAGACACTGGATACCAGGAGTAGAGGAAGGAGTATATAGAGCAGGAGACACTGGATACCAGGAGTAGAGGAAGGAGTATATAGAGCCGGAGACACTGGATACCAGGAGTAGAGGAAGGAGTATATAGATACCAGGAGTAGAGGAAGGAGTATATAGAGCCGGAGACACTGGATACCAGGAGTAGAGGAAGGAGTATATAGAGCCGGAGACACTGGATACCAGGAGTAGAGGAAGGAGTATATAGAGCTGGAGACACTGGATACCAGGAGTAGAGGAAGGAGTATATAGAGAGCCGGAGACACTACATACCAGGAGTAGAGGAAGGAGTATATAGAGACGGAGACACTGGATACCAGGAGTAGAGGAAGGAGTATATAGAGCAGGAGACACTGGATACCAGGAGTAGAGGAAGGAGTATATAGAGCCGGAGACACTGGATACCAGGAGTAGAGGAAGGAGTATATAGAGCCGGAGACACTGGATACCAGGAGTAGAGGAAGGAGTATATAGAGCCAGAGACACTGGATACCAGGAGTAGAGGAAGGAGTATATAGAGCCGGAGACACTGGATACCAGGAGTAGAGGAAGGAGTATATAGAGCCAGAGACACTGGATACCAGGAGTAGAGGAAGGAGTATATAGATACCAGGAGCAGATGAAGGAGTATATAGAGCCAGAGACATTGGATACCAGGAGTAGAGGAAGGAGTATATAGAGCCAGAGACACTGGATACCAGGAGTAGAGGAAGGAGTATATACAGCCGGAGACACTACATACCAGGAGTAGAGGAAGGAGTATATAGAGCCGGAGACACTGGATACCAGGAGTAGAGGAAGGAGTATATAGAGCTGGAGACACTGGATACCAGGAGTAGAGGAAGGAGTATATAGAGCCGGAGACACTGGATACCAGGAGTAGAGGAAGGAGTATATAGAGCCGGAAACACTGGATACCAGGAGTAGAGGAAGGAGTATATAGAGCTGGAGACACTGGATACCAGGAGTAGAGGAAGGAGTATATAGAGCTGGAGACACTGGATACATGAAGTAGAGGAAGGAATATATAGAGCCAGAGACACTGGATACCAGGAGTAGAGGAAGGAGTATATAGATAACAGGAGTAGAGGAAGGAGTATATAGATACCAGGAGTAGAGGAAGGAGTATATAGAGCCGGAGACACTGGATACCAGGAGTAGAGGAAGGAGTACATAGAGCCGGAGACACTGGATACCAGGAGTAGAGGAAGGAGTATATAGAGCCGGAGACACTGGAAACCAGGAGTAGAGGAAGGAGTATATAGAGCCAGAGACACTGGATACCAGGAGTAGAGGAAGGAGTACATAGAGCCGGAGACACTGGATACCAGGAGTAGAAGGAGTATATAGAGCCGGAGACACTGGATACCAGGAGCAGAAGAAGGAGTATATAGATACCAGGAGTAGAGGAAGGAGTATATAGAGCCGGAGATACTGGATACCAGGAGTAGAAGAAGGAGTATATAGAGACGGAGACACTGGATACCAGGAGTAGAGGAAGGAGTATATAGAGCAGGAGACACTGGATACCAGGAGTAGAGGAAGGAGTATATAGAGCCGGAGACACTGGATACCAGAAGTAGAGGAAGGAGTATATAGATAACAGGAGTAGAGGAAGGAGTATATAGAGCTGGAGACACTGGATACCAGGAGTAGAGGAAGGAGTATATAGAGCCGGAGACACTGGATACCAGGAGTAGAGGAAGGAGTATATAGATACCAGGAGCAGATGAAGGAGTATATAGAGCCAGAGACACTGGATACCAGGAGTAGAGGAAGGAGTATATAGAGCCGGAGACACTGGATACCAGGAGTAGAGGAAGGAGTATATAGAGCCGGAGACACTGGATACCAGGAGTAGAGGAAGGAGTATATAGAGCCGGAGACACTGGATACCAGGAGTAGAGGAAGGAGTATATAGAGCCAGAGACACTGGATACCAGGAGTAGAGGAAGGAGTATATACAGCCGGAGACACTACATACCAGGAGTAGAGGAAGGAGTATATAGAGCCGGAGACACTGGATACCAGGAGTAGAGGAAGGAGTATATAGAGCTGGAGACACTGGATACCAGGAGTAGAGGAAGGAGTATATAGAGCCGGAGACACTGGATACCAGGAGTAGAGGAAGGAGTATATAGAGCCGGAAACACTGGATACCAGGAGTAGAGGAAGGAGTATATAGAGCTGGAGACACTGGATACAAGGAGTAGAGGAAGGAGTATATAGAGCTGGAGACACTGGATACATGAAGTAGAGGAAGGAGTATATAGAGCCAGAGACACTGGATACCAGGAGTAGAGGAAGGAGTATATAGATACCAGGAGTAGAGGAAGGAGTATATAGATACCAGGAGTAGAGGAAGGAGTATATAGAGCCGGAGACACTGGATACCAGGAGTAGAGGAAGGAGTACATAGAGCCGGAGACACTGGATACCAGGAGTAGAGGAAGGAGTATATAGAGCCGGAGACACTGGAAACCAGGAGTAGAGGAAGGAGTATATAGAGCCAGAGACACTGGATACCAGGAGTAGAGGAAGGAGTACATAGAGCCGGAGACACTGGATACCAGGAGTAGAAGAAGGAGTATATAGAGCCGGAGACACTGGATACCAGGAGTAGAAGAAGGAGTATATAGATACCAGGAGTAGAGGAAGGAGTATATAGAGCCGGAGATACTGGATATCAGGAGTAGAAGAAGGAGTATATAGAGCCGGAGACACTGGATACCAGGAGTAGAGGAAGGAGTATATAGAGCTGGAGACACTGGATACCAGGAGTAGAGGAAGGAGTATATAGAGCCGGAGACACTGGATACCAGGAGTAGAGGAAGGAGTATATAGAGCTGGAGACACTGGATACCAGGAGTAGAGGAAGGAGTATATAGAGCTGGAGACACTGGATACATGAAGTAGAGGAAGGAGTATATAGAGCCAGAGACACTGGATACCAGGAGTAGAGGAAGGAGTATATAGAGCCGGAGACACTGGATACCAGGAGTAGAGGAAGGAGTACATAGAGCCGGAGACACTGGATACCAGGAGTAGAAGGAGTATATAGAGCCGGAGACACTTCATACCAGGAGTAGAGGAAGGAGTATATAGATACCAGGAGTAGAGGAAGGAGTATATAGATACCAGGAGTAGAGGAAGGAGTATATAGAGCCGGAGAAACTGGATACCAGGAGTAGAGGAAGGAGTACATAGAGCCGGAGACACTGGATACCAGGAGTAGAAGAAGGAGTATATAGAGCCGGAGACACTGGATACCAGGAGTAGAAGAAGGAGTATATAGATACCAGGAGTAGAGGAAGGAGTATATAGAGCCGGAGATACTGGATACCAGGAGTAGAGGAAGGAGTATATAGAGCCAGAGACACTGGATACCAGGAGTAGAGGAAGGAGTATATAGATACCAGGAGTAGAGGAAGGAGTATATAGAGCCGGAGACACTGGATACCAGGAGTAGAGGAAGGAGTATATAGAGCCGGAGACACTGGATACCAGGAGTAGAGGAAGGAGTATATAGAGCCGGAGACACTTCATACCAGGAGTAGAGGAAGAAGTATATAGATACCAGGAGTAGAGGAAGGAGTATATAGATACCAGGAGTAGAGGAAGGAGTATATAGATACCAGGAGTAGAGGAAGGAGTATATAGAGCCGGAGACACTGGATACCAGGAGTAGAGGAAGGAGTACATAGAGCCGGAGACACTGGATACCAGGAGTAGAAGGAGTATACAGAGCCGGAGACACTGGATACCAGGAGTAGAAGAAGGAGTATATAGATACCAGGAGTAGAGGAAGGAGTATATAGAGCCGGAGATACTGGATACCAGGAGTAGAAGAAGGAGTATATAGAGACGGAGACACTGGATACCAGGAGTAGAGGAAGGAGTATATAGATACCAGGAGTAGAGGAAGGAGTATATAGAGCCGGAGACACTGGATACCAGGAGTAGAGGAAGGAGTATATAGATACCAGGAGTAGAGGAAGGAGTATATAGAGCCGGAGACACTGGATACCAGGAGTAGAGGAAGGAGTATATAGATACCAGGAGTAGAGGAAGGAGTATATAGATAAAAGGAGTAGAGGAAGGAGTATATAGATACCAGGAGTAGAGGAAGGAGTATATAGAGCCGGAGACACTGGATACCAGGAGTAGAGGAAGGAGTACATAGAGCCGGAGACACTGGATACCAGGAGTAGAGGAAGGAGTATATAGATACCAGGAGTAGAGGAAGGAGTATATAGAGCCGGAGACACTGGATACCAGGAGTAGAGGAAGGAGTATATAGATACCAGGAGTAGAGGAAGGAGTATATAGATAAAAGGAGTAGAGGAAGGAGTATATAGATACCAGGAGTAGAGGAAGGAGTATATAGAGCCGGAGACATTGGATACCAGGAGTAGAGGAAGGAGTACATAGAGCCAGAGACACTGGATACCAGGAGTAGAGGAAGGAGTATATAGATACCAGGAGTAGAGGAAGGAGTATATAGAGCCGGAGACACTGGATACCAGGAGTAGAGGAAGGAGTATATAGAGCCGGAGACACTGGATACCAGGAGTAGAGGAAGGAGTATATAGAGCCGGAGACACTTCATACCAGGAGTAGAGGAAGAAGTATATAGATACCAGGAGTAGAGGAAGGAGTATATATATACCAGGAGTAGAGGAAGGAGTATATAGATACCAGGAGTAGAGGAAGGAGTATATAGAGCCGGAGACACTGGATACCAGGAGTAGAGGAAGGAGTACATAGAGCCGGAGACACTGGATACCAGGAGTAGAAGGAGTATATAGAGCCGGAGACACTTCATACCAGGAGTAGAGGAAGGAGTATATAGATACCAGGAGTAGAGGAAGGAGTATATAGATACCAGGAGTAGAGGAAGGAGTATATAGAGCCGGAGCCACTGGATACCAGGAGTAGAGGAAGGAGTATATAGAGCCGGAGACACTGGAAACCAGGAGTAGAGGAAGGTGTATATAGAGCTGGAGACACTGGATACCAGGAGTAGAGGAAGGAGTATATAGAGCCGGAGACACTGGATACCAGGAGTAGAGGAAGGAGTATATAGAGCCGGAGACACTGGATACCAGGAGTAGAGGAAGGAGTATATAGAGCTGGAGACACTGGATACCAGGAGTAGAGGAAGGAGTATATAGAGCTGGAGACACTGGATACATGAAGTAGAGGAAGGAGTATATAGAGCCAGAGACACTGGATACCAGGAGTAGAGGAAGGAGTATATAGATACCAGGAGTAGAGGAAGGAGTATATAGAGCCGGAGACACTGGATACCAGGAGTAGAGGAAGGAGTATATAGAGCCGGAGACACTTCATACCAGGAGTAGAGGAAGAAGTATATAGATACCAGGAGTAGAGGAAGGAGTATATAGATACCAGGAGTAGAGGAAGGAGTATATAGAGCCAGAGACACTGGATACCAGGAGTAGAGGAAGGAGTACATAGAGCCGGAGACACTGGATACCAGGAGTAGAAGAAGGAGTATATAGAGCCGGAGACACTGGATACCAGGAGTAGAAGAAGGAGTATATAGATACCAGGAGTAGAGGAAGGAGTATATAGAGCCGGAGATACTGGATACCAGGAGTAGAGGAAGGAGTATATAGAGCCAGAGACACTGGATACCAGGAGTAGAGGAAGGAGTATATAGATACCAGGAGTAGAGGAAGGAGTATATAGAGCCGGAGACACTGGATACCAGGAGTAGAGGAAGGAGTATATAGAGCCGGAGACACTGGATACCAGGAGTAGAGGAAGGAGTATATAGAGCCGGAGACACTTCATACCAGGAGTAGAGGAAGAAGTATATAGATACCAGGAGTAGAGGAAGGAGTATATAGATACCAGGAGTAGAGGAAGGAGTATATAGATACCAGGAGTAGAGGAAGGAGTATATAGAGCCGGAGACACTGGATACCAGGAGTAGAGGAAGGAGTACATAGAGCCGGAGACACTGGATACCAGGAGTAGAAGGAGTATACAGAGCCGGAGACACTGGATACCAGGAGTAGAAGAAGGAGTATATAGATACCAGGAGTAGAGGAAGGAGTATATAGAGCCGGAGATACTGGATACCAGGAGTAGAAGAAGGAGTATATAGAGACGGAGACACTGGATACCAGGAGTAGAGGAAGGAGTATATAGATACCAGGAGTAGAGGAAGGAGTATATAGAGCCGGAGACACTGGATACCAGGAGTAGAGGAAGGAGTATATAGATACCAGGAGTAGAGGAAGGAGTATATAGAGCCGGAGACACTGGATACCAGGAGTAGAGGAAGGAGTATATAGATACCAGGAGTAGAGGAAGGAGTATATAGATAAAAGGAGTAGAGGAAGGAGTATATAGATACCAGGAGTAGAGGAAGGAGTATATAGAGCCGGAGACACTGGATACCAGGAGTAGAGGAAGGAGTACATAGAGCCGGAGACACTGGATACCAGGAGTAGAGGAAGGAGTATATAGATACCAGGAGTAGAGGAAGGAGTATATAGAGCCGGAGACACTGGATACCAGGAGTAGAGGAAGGAGTATATAGATACCAGGAGTAGAGGAAGGAGTATATAGATACCAGGAGTAGAGGAAGGAGTATATAGATACCAGGAGTAGAGGAAGGAGTATATAGAGCCGGAGACATTGGATACCAGGAGTAGAGGAAGGAGTACATAGAGCCAGAGACACTGGATACCAGGAGTAGAGGAAGGAGTATATAGATACCAGGAGTAGAGGAAGGAGTATATAGAGCCGGAGACACTGGATACCAGGAGTAGAGGAAGGAGTATATAGAGCCGGAGACACTGGATACCAGGAGTAGAGGAAGGAGTATATAGAGCCGGAGACACTTCATACCAGGAGTAGAGGAAGAAGTATATAGATACCAGGAGTAGAGGAAGGAGTATATATATATACCAGGAGTAGAGGAAGGAGTATATAGATACCAGGAGTAGAGGAAGGAGTATATAGAGCCGGAGACACTGGATACCAGGAGTAGAGGAAGGAGTACATAGAGCCGGAGACACTGGATACCAGGAGTAGAAGGAGTATATAGAGCCGGAGACACTTCATACCAGGAGTAGAGGAAGGAGTATATAGATACCAGGAGTAGAGGAAGGAGTATATAGATACCAGGAGTAGAGGAAGGAGTATATAGAGCCGGAGCCACTGGATACCAGGAGTAGAGGAAGGAGTATATAGAGCCGGAGACACTGGAAACCAGGAGTAGAGGAAGGTGTATATAGAGCTGGAGACACTGGATACCAGGAGTAGAGGAAGGAGTATATAGAGCCGGAGACACTGGATACCAGGAGTAGAGGAAGGAGTATATAGAGCCGGAGACACTGGATACCAGGAGTAGAGGAAGGAGTATATAGAGCTGGAGACACTGGATACCAGGAGTAGAGGAAGGAGTATATAGAGCTGGAGACACTGGATACATGAAGTAGAGGAAGGAGTATATAGAGCCAGAGACACTGGATACCAGGAGTAGAGGAAGGAGTATATAGATACCAGGAGTAGAGGAAGGAGTATATAGAGCCGGAGACACTGGATACCAGGAGTAGAGGAAGGAGTATATAGAGCCGGAGACACTTCATACCAGGAGTAGAGGAAGAAGTATATAGATACCAGGAGTAGAGGAAGGAGTATATAGATACCAGGAGTAGAGGAAGGAGTATATAGATACCAGGAGTAGAGGAAGGAGTATATAGATACCAGGAGTAGAGGAAGGAGTATATAGATACCAGGAGTAGAGGAAGGAGTATATAGAGCCGGAGACACTGGATACCAGGAGTAGAGGAAGGAGTACATAGAGCCGGAGACACTGGATACCAGGAGTAGAAGGAGTATATAGAGCCGGAAACACTGGATACCAGGAGTAGAAGAAGGAGTATATAGATACCAGGAGTAGAGGAAGGAGTATATAGAGCCGGAGATACTGGATACCAGGAGTAGAAGAAGGAGTATATAGAGACGGAGACACTGGATACCAGGAGTAGAGGAAGGAGTATATAGAGCAGGAGACACTGGATACCAGGAGTAGAGGAAGGAGTATATAGAGCCGGAGACACTGGATACCAGGAGTAGAGGAAGGAGTATATAGAGCCGGAGACACTGGATACCAGGAGTAGAGGAAGGAGTATATAGAGCCAGAGACACTGGATACCAGGAGTAGAGGAAGGAGTATATAGAGCCGGAGACACTGGATACCAGGAGTAGAGGAAGGAGTATATAGAGCCAGAGACACTGGATACCAGGAGTAGAGGAAGGAGTATATAGATACCAGGAGCAGATGAAGGAGTATATAGAGCCAGAGACATTGGATACCAGGAGTAGAGGAAGGAGTATATAGAGCCAGAGACACTGGATACCAGGAGTAGAGGAAGGAGTATATACAGCCGGAGACACTACATACCAGGAGTAGAGGAAGGAGTATATAGAGCCGGAGACACTGGATACCAGGAGTAGAGGAAGGAGTATATAGAGCCGGAAACACTGGATACCAGGAGTAGAGGAAGGAGTATATAGAGCTGGAGACACTGGATACCAGGAGTAGAGGAAGGAGTATATAGAGCTGGAGACACTGGATACATGAAGTAGAGGAAGGAATATATAGAGCCAGAGACACTGGATACCAGGAGTAGAGGAAGGAGTATATAGATAACAGGAGTAGAGGAAGGAGTATATAGATACCAGGAGTAGAGGAAGGAGTATATAGAGCCGGAGACACTGGATACCAGGAGTAGAGGAAGGAGTACATAGAGCCGGAGACACTGGATACCAGGAGTAGAGGAAGGAGTATATAGAGCCGGAGACACTGGAAACCAGGAGTAGAGGAAGAAGTATATAGAGCCAGAGACACTGGATACCAGGAGTAGAGGAAGGAGTACATAGAGCCGGAGACACTGGATACCAGGAGTAGAAGGAGTATATAGAGCCGGAGACACTGGATACCAGGAGCAGAAGAAGGAGTATATAGATACCAGGAGTAGAGGAAGGAGTATATAGAGCCGGAGATACTGGATACCAGGAGTAGAAGAAGGAGTATATAGAGACGGAGACACTGGATACCAGGAGTAGAGGAAGGAGTATATAGAGCAGGAGACACTGGATACCAGGAGTAGAGGAAGGAGTATATAGAGCCGGAGACACTGGATACCAGGAGTAGAGGAAGGAGTATATAGATACCAGGAGTAGAGGAAGGAGTATATAGAGCCGGAGACACTGGATACCAGGAGTAGAGGAAGGAGTATATAGAGCCGGAGACACTGGATACCAGGAGTAGAGGAAGGAGTATATAGAGCTGGAGACACTGGATACCAGGAGTAGAGGAAGGAGTATATAGAGAGCCGGAGACACTGGATACCAGGAGTAGAGGAAGGAGTATATAGAGCTGGAGACACTGGATACCAGAAGTAGAGGAAGGAGTATATAGATAACAGGAGTAGAGGAAGGAGTATATAGAGCTGGAGACACTGGATACCAGGAGTAGAGGAAGGAGTATATAGAGCCGGAGACACTGGATACCAGGAGTAGAGGAAGGAGTATATAGATACCAGGAGCAGATGAAGGAGTATATAGAGCCAGAGACACTGGATACCAGGAGTAGAGGAAGGAGTATATAGAGCCGGAGACACTGGATACCAGGAGTAGAGGAAGGAGTATATAGAGCTGGAGACACTGGATACCAGGAGTAGAGGAAGGAGTATATAGAGCCGGAGACACTGGATACCAGGAGTAGAGGAAGGAGTATATAGAGCCAGAGACACTGGATACCAGGAGTAGAGGAAGGAGTATATACAGCCGGAGACACTACATACCAGGAGTAGAGGAAGGAGTATATAGAGCCGGAGACACTGGATACCAGGAGTAGAGGAAGGAGTATATATAGAGCTGGAGACACTGGATACCAGGAGTAGAGGAAGGAGTATATAGAGCCGGAAACACTGGATACCAGGAGTAGAGGAAGGAGTATATAGAGCTGGAGACACTGGATACCAGGAGTAGAGGAAGGAGTATATAGAGCTGGAGACACTGGATACATGAAGTAGAGGAAGGAGTATATAGAGCCAGAGACACTGGATACCAGGAGTAGAGGAAGGAGTATATAGATACCAGGAGTAGAGGAAGGAGTATATAGATACCAGGAGTAGAGGAAGGAGTATATAGAGCCGGAGACACTGGATACCAGGAGTAGAGGAAGGAGTACATAGAGCCGGAGACACTGGATACCAGGAGTAGAGGAAGGAGTATATAGAGCCGGAGACACTGGATACCAGGAGTAGAGGAAGGAGTATATAGATACCAGGAGCAGATGAAGGAGTATATAGAGCCAGAGACACTGGATACCAGGAGTAGAGGAAGGAGTATATAGAGCCGGAGACACTGGATACCAGGAGTAGAGGAAGGAGTATATAGAGCTGGAGACACTGGATACCAGGAGTAGAGGAAGGAGTATATAGAGCCGGAGACACTGGATACCAGGAGTAGAGGAAGGAGTATATAGAGCCAGAGACACTGGATACCAGGAGTAGAGGAAGGAGTATATACAGCCGGAGACACTACATACCAGGAGTAGAGGAAGGAGTATATAGAGCCGGAGACACTGGATACCAGGAGTAGAGGAAGGAGTATATATAGAGCTGGAGACACTGGATACCAGGAGTAGAGGAAGGAGTATATAGAGCCGGAAACACTGGATACCAGGAGTAGAGGAAGGAGTATATAGAGCTGGAGACACTGGATACCAGGAGTAGAGGAAGGAGTATATAGAGCTGGAGACACTGGATACATGAAGTAGAGGAAGGAGTATATAGAGCCAGAGACACTGGATACCAGGAGTAGAGGAAGGAGTATATAGATACCAGGAGTAGAGGAAGGAGTATATAGATACCAGGAGTAGAGGAAGGAGTATATAGAGCCGGAGACACTGGATACCAGGAGTAGAGGAAGGAGTACATAGAGCCGGAGACACTGGATACCAGGAGTAGAGGAAGGAGTATATAGAGCCGGAGACACTGGAAACCAGGAGTAGAGGAAGGAGTATATAGAGCCAGAGACACTGGATACCAGGAGTAGAGGAAGGAGTACATAGAGCCGGAGACACTGGATACCAGGAGTAGAAGAAGGAGTATATAGAGCCGGAGACACTGGATACCAGGAGTAGAAGAAGGAGTATATAGATACCAGGAGTAGAGGAAGGAGTATATAGAGCCGGAGATACTGGATATCAGGAGTAGAAGAAGGAGTATATAGAGCCGGAGACACTGGATACCAGGAGTAGAGGAAGGAGTATATAGAGCTGGAGACACTGGATACCAGGAGTAGAGGAAGGAGTATATAGAGCCGGAGACACTGGATACCAGGAGTAGAGGAAGGAGTATATAGAGCTGGAGACACTGGATACCAGGAGTAGAGGAAGGAGTATATAGAGCTGGAGACACTGGATACATGAAGTAGAGGAAGGAGTATATAGAGCCAGAGACACTGGATACCAGGAGTAGAGGAAGGAGTATATAGATACCAGGAGTAGAGGAAGGAGTATATAGAGCCGGAGACACTGGATACCAGGAGTAGAGGAAGGAGTATATAGAGCCGGAGACACTGGATACCAGGAGTAGAGGAAGGAGTATATAGAGCCGGAGACACTTCATACCAGGAGTAGAGGAAGAAGTATATAGATACCAGGAGTAGAGGAAGGAGTATATAGATACCAGGAGTAGAGGAAGGAGTATATAGATACCAGGAGTAGAAGAAGGAGTATATAGAGCCGGAGACACTGGATACCAGGAGTAGAGGAAGGAGTACATAGAGCCGGAGACACTGGATACCAGGAGTAGAAGGAGTATATAGAGCCGGAGACACTTCATACCAGGAGTAGAGGAAGGAGTATATAGATAACAGGAGTAGAGGAAGGAGTATATAGATACCAGGAGTAGAGGAAGGAGTATATAGAGCCGGAGACACTGGATACCAGGAGTAGAGGAAGGAGTATATAGAGCCGGAGACACTGGATACCAGGAGTAGAGGAAGGAGTATATAGAGCCGGAGACACTTCATACCAGGAGTAGAGGAAGAAGTATATAGATACCAGGAGTAGAGGAAGGAGTATATAGATACCAGGAGTAGAGGAAGGAGTATATAGATACCAGGAGTAGAAGAAGGAGTATATAGAGCCGGAGACACTGGATACCAGGAGTAGAGGAAGGAGTACATAGAGCCGGAGACACTGGATACCAGGAGTAGAAGGAGTATATAGAGCCGGAGACACTTCATACCAGGAGTAGAGGAAGGAGTATATAGATAACAGGAGTAGAGGAAGGAGTATATAGATACCAGGAGTAGAGGAAGGAGTATATAGAGCCGGAGACACTGGATACCAGGAGTAGAGGAAGGAGTACATAGAGCCGGAGACACTGGATACCAGGAGTAGAGGAAGGAGTATATAGAGCCGGAGACACTGGAAACCAGGAGTAGAGGAAGGTGTATATAGAGCAGGAGACACTGGATACCAGGAGTAGAAGAAGGAGTATATAGAGCCGGAGACACTGGATACCAGGAGTAGAAGAAGGAGTATATAGAGCCGGAGACACTGGATACCAGGAGTAGAAGAAGGAGTATATAGATACCAGGAGTAGAGGAAGGAGTATATAGAGCCGGAGATACTGGATACCAGGAGTAGAAGAAGGAGTATATAGAGCCGGAGACACTGGATACCAGGAGTAGAGGAAGGAGTATATAGAGCTGGAGACACTGGATACCAGGAGTAGAGGAAGGAGTATATAGAGCCGGAGACACTGGATACCAGGAGTAGAGGAAGGAGTATATAGAGCAGGAGACACTGGATACATGAAGTAGAGGAAGGAGTATATAGAGCCAGAGACACTGGATACCAGGAGTAGAGGAAGGAGTATATAGATACCAGGAGTAGAGGAAGGAGTATATAGAGCTGGAGACACTGGATACCAGGAGTAGAGGAAGGAGTATATAGAGCTGGAGACACTGGATACATGAAGTAGAGGAAGGAGTATATAGAGCCGGAGACACTGGATACCAGGAGTAGAGGAAGGAGTATATAGAGCCGGAGACACTGGATACCAGGAGTAGAGGAAGAAGTATATAGATACCAGGAGTAGAGGAAGGAGTATATAGATACCAGGAGTAGAGGAAGGAGTATATAGATACCAGGAGTAGAGGAAGGAGTATATAGAGCCGGAGACACTGGATACCAGGAGTAGAGGAAGGAGTATATAAAGACGGAGACACTGGATACCAGGAGTAGAAGGAGTATATAGAGCCGGAGACACTGGATACCAGGAGTAGAAGAAGGAGTATATAGATACCAGGAGTAGAGGAAGGAGTATATAGAGCCGGAGATACTGGATACCAGGAGTAGAAGAAGGAGTATATAGAGACGGAGACACTGGATACCAGGAGTAGAGGAAGGAGTATATAGAGCCGGAGACACTGGATACCAGGAGTAGAGGAAGGAGTATATAGAGACGGAGACACTGGATACCAGGAGTAGAGGAAGGAGTATATAGACCCGGAGACACTGGATACCAGGAGTAGAGGAAGAAGTATATAGAGCAGGTGATATATTGGTCTTACCTGAGGCGGTAGGGAGAGCTGCAGAGTCAGACGCACAAATTGAGTCTCCGGGTCGTCACAAGTGGTAGGATGTAAAGTGATCCTCAGCACCAATCTATAACAAACACAATGTCAGCGATAGAGGAGAATAAAAACAAACTCCCGAAAAAGAAGCTGGAGCCTATACATTGCGTAGGGGTAGAAAATGTAAACCTGTCCTCCTGAGACTCCTCCAATTCATCGAGATATATGGACTGAAGGACTTGAAGCTCCTGAGAGAGTGACCTGAAGAAACAGAAAAAACCCTAAACGTGAGCCATACAAAAGACATATAATACCCCCCAGTACTGAGAGCAGAGTATAATAATACCAGACATATAATACCCCCCCCAGTACTGAGAGAAGAGTATAATAATACCAGACATATAATACCCCCCCCCAGTACTGAGAGCAGAGTATAATAACACCAGACATATAATACTCCCCAGTACTGAGAGCAGAGTATAATACCAGACATATAATACCCCCCCCAGTACTGAGAGCAGAGTATAATAATACCAGACATATAATACCCCCCCCCCCAGTACTGAGAGCAGAGTATAATAATACCAGACATATAATACCCCCCCAGTACTGAGAGCAGAGTATAATAATACCAGACATATAATACCCCCCCCCCAGTACTGAGAGCAGAGTATAATAATACCAGACATATAATACCCCCCAGTACTGAGAGCAGAGTATAATAATACCAGACATATAATACCCCCCAGTACTGAGAGCAGAGTATAATAACACCAGACATATAATACCCCCCAGTACTGAGAGCAGAGTATAATAATACCAGACATATAATACCCCCCAGTACTGAGAGCAGAGTATAATAATACCAGACATATAATACCCCCCCCCAGTACTGAGAGCAGAGTATAATAATACCAGACATATAATACCCCTCAGTACTGAGAGCAGAGTATAATAATACCAGACATATAATACCCCCCAGTACTGAGAGCAGAGTATAATAACACCAGACATATAATACCCCCCAGTACTGAGAGCAGAGTATAATACCAGACATATAATACCCCCCCCCAGTACTGAGAGCAGAGTATAATACCAGACATATAATACCCCCCAGTACTGAGAGCAGAGTATAATAATACCAGACATATAATACCCCCCAGTACTGAGAGCAGAGTATAATACCAGACATATAATACCCCCCAGTACTGAGAGCAGAGTATAATAATACCAGACATATAATACCCCCCAGTACTGAGAGCAGAGTATAATAATACCAGACATATAATACCCCCCAGTACTGAGAGCAGAGTATAATAACACCAGACATATAATACCCCCCAGTACTGAGAGCAGAGTATAATAATACCAGACATATAATACCCCCCGGTACTGAGAGCAGAGTATAATAATACCAGACATATAATACCCCCCAGTACTGAGAGCAGAGTATAATAATACCCCCCAGTACTGAGAGCAGAGTATAATAATACCAGACATATAATACCCCCCAGTACTGAGAGCAGAGTATAATAATACCAGACATATAATACCCCCCAGTACGGAGAGCAGAGTATAATAATACCAGACATATAATACCCCCCAGTACTGAGAGCAGAGTATAATAATACCAGACATATAATACCCCCCAGTACTGAGAGCAGAGTATAATAATACCCCCCAGTACTGAGAGCAGAGTATAATAATACCAGACATATAATACCCCCCAGTACTGAGAGCAGAGTATAATAATACCCCCCAGTACTGAGAGCAGAGTATAATACCAGACATATAATACCCCCCAGTACTGAGAGCAGAGTATAATAATACCAGACATATAATACCCCTCAGTACTGAGAGCAGAGTATAATACCAGACATATAATACCCCCCAGTACTGAGAGCAGAGTATAATAATACCAGACATATAATACCCCCCAGTACTGAGAGCAGAGTATAATAATACCCCCCAGTACTGAGAGCAGAGTATAATACCAGACATATAATACCCCCCAGTACTGAGAGCAGAGTATAATAATACCAGACATATAATACCCCTCAGTACTGAGAGCAGAGTATAATACCAGACATATAATACCCCCCAGTACTGAAAGCAGAGTATAATAACACCAGACATATAATACCCCCCCAGTACTGAGCAGAGTATAATAATACCAGACATATAACACCCCCCAGTACTGAGAGCAGAGTATAATAATACCAGACATATAATACCCCCCAGTACTGAGAGCAGAGTATAATAATACCAGACATATAATACCCCCCAGTACTGAGGGCAGAGTATAATAATACCAGACATATAATACCCCCCAGTACTGAGAGCAGAGTATAATAACACCAGACATATAATAACCCCCAGTACTGAGAGCAGAGTATAATAATACCAGACATATAATACCCCCCAGTACTGAGAGCAGAGTATAATAATACCAGACATATAATACCCCCCAGTACTGAGAGCAGAGTATAATAATACCCCCCAGTACTGAGAGCAGAGTATAATAATACCAGACATATAATACCCCCCAGTACTGAGAGCAGAGTATAATACCAGACATATAATACCCCTCAGTACTGAGAGCAGAGTATAATACCAGACATATAATACCCCCCAGTACTGAGAGCAGAGTATAATAACACCAGACATATAATACCCCCCCAGTACTGAGAGCAGAGTATAATAATACCAGACATATAACACCCCCCAGTACTGAGAGCAGAGTATAATAATACCAGACATATAATACCCCCCAGTACTGAGAGCAGAGTATAATAATACCAGACATATAATACCCCCCCAGTACTGAGAGCAGAGTATAATAATACCAGACATATAATACCCCCCCAGTACTGAGAGCAGAGTATAATAATACCAGACATATAATACCCCCCCAGTACTGAGAGCAGAGTATAATAACACCAGACATATAATACCCCCCAGTACTGAGAGCAGAGTATAATAACACCAGACATATAATACCCCTCAGTACTGAGAGCAGAGTATAATACCAGACATATAATACCCCCCAGTACTGAGAGCAGAGTATAATAACACCAGACATATAATACCCCCCAGTACTGAGAGCAGAGTATAATAATACCAGACATATAATACTCCCCCCCAGTACTGAGAGCAGAGTATAATAACACCAGACATATAATACCCCCCAGTACTGAGAGCAGAGTATAATAATACCAGACATATAATACTCCCCCCCAGTACTGAGAGCAGAGTATAATACCAGACATATAATACACCCCCCCCAGTACTGAGAGCAGAGTATAATAATACCAGACATATAATACCCCCCCAGTACTGAGAGCAGAGTATAATAATACCCCCCAGTACTGAGAGCAGAGTATAATAATACCAGACATATAATACCCCCCAGTACTGAGAGCAGAGTATAATAATACCAGACATATAATACCCCCCCAGTACTGAGGGCAGAGTATAATAACACCAGACATATAATACCCCCCAGTACTGAGAGCAGAGTATAATACCAGACATATAATACCCCCCAGTACTGAGAGCAGAGTATAATAATACCAGACATATAATACCCCCCAGTACTGAGAGCAGAGTATAATAATACCAGACATATAATACCCCCCAGTACTGAGAGCAGAGTATAATAACACCCCCCAGTACTGAGAGCAGAGTATAATAATACCAGACATATAATACCCCCCCAGTACTGAGGGCAGAGTATAATAACACCAGACATATAATACCCCCCAGTACTGAGAGCAGAGTATAATACCAGACATATAATACCCCCCAGTACTGAGAGCAGAGTATAATAACACCAGACATATAATACCCCCCAGTACTGAGAGCAGAGTATAATAATACCAGACATATAATACTCCCCAGTACTGAGAGCAGAGTATAATAATACCAGACATATAATACCCCCCAGTACTGAGAGCAGAGTATAATAATACCCCCCAGTACTGAGAGCAGACATATAATACCCCCCAGTACTGAGAGCAGAGTATAATAATACCCCCCAGTACTGAGAGCAGAGTATAATACCAGACATATAATACCCCCCAGTACTGAGAGCAGAGTATAATAATACCAGACATATAATACCCCGCAGTACTGAGAGCAGAGTATAATAACACCAGACATATAATACCCCCCCAGTACTGAGAGCAGAGTATAATAACACCAGACATATAATACCCCCCCAGTACTGAGCAGAGTATAATAATACCAGACATATAATACCCCCCAGTACTGAGAGCAGAGTATAATAACACCAGACATATAATACCCCCCCAGTACTGAGCAGAGTATAATAATACCAGACATATAACACCCCCCAGTACTGAGAGCAGAGTATAATAACACCAGACATATAATACCCCCCCAGTACTGAGCAGAGTATAATAATACCAGACATATAACACCCCCCAGTACTGAGAGCAGAGTATAATAATACCAGACATATAATACCCCCCAGTACTGAGAGCAGAGTATAATAACACCAGACATATAATACCCCCCAGTACTGAGAGCAGAGTATAATAATACCAGACATATAATACCCCCCAGTACTGAGAGCAGAGTATAATAATACCAGACATATAATAACCCCCAGTACTGAGGGCAGAGTATAATAATACCAGACATATAATACCCCCCAGTACTGAGAGCAGAGTATAATAACACCAGACATATAATACCCCCCCAGTACTGAGAGCAGAGTATAATAACACCAGACATATAATACCCCCCCAGTACTGAGCTGAGAGCAGAGTATAATAATACCAGACATATAACACCCCCCAGTACTGAGAGCAGAGTATAATAATACCAGACATATAATACCCCCCAGTACTGAGAGCAGAGTATAATAATACCAGACATATAATACCCCCCCAGTACTGAGGGCAGAGTATAATAACACCAGACATATAATACCCCCCAGTACTGAGAGCAGAGTATAATGCCAGACATATAATACCCCCCAGTACTGAGAGCAGAGTATAATAACACCAGACATATAATACCCCCCAGTACTGAGAGCAGAGTATAATAATACCAGACATATAATACTCCCCAGTACTGAGAGCAGAGTATAATAATACCAGACATATAATACCCCCCAGTACTGAGAGCAGAGTATAATACCAGACATATAATACCCCCCAGTACTGAGAGCAGAGTATAATACCAGACATATAATACCCCCCAGTACTGAGAGCAGAGTACAATAATACCAGACATATAATACCCCCCCCCAGTACTGAGGGCAGAGTATAATACCCCCCCAGTACTGAGGGCAGAGTATAATAATACCAGACATATAATACCCCCCAGTACTGAGAGCAGAGTATAATAATACCAGACATATAATACCCCCCCAGTACTGAGAGCAGAGTATAATAATACCAGACATATAATACCCCCCAGTACTGAGAGCAGAGTATAATAACACCAGACATATAATACCCCCCAGTACTGAGAGCAGAGTATAATAACACCAGACATATAATACCCCCCCAGTACTGAGAGCAGAGTATAATAATACCAGACATATAATACCCCCCAGTACTGAGAGCAGAGTATAATAACACCAGACATATAATACCCCCCCAGTACTGAGAGCAGAGTATAATAATACCAGACATATAATACCCCCCAGTACTGAGAGCAGAGTATAATAATACCAGACATATAATACCCCCCAGTACTGAGAGCAGAGTATAATAATACCAGACATATAATACCCCCAGTACTGAGAGCAGAGTATAATAATACCAGACATATAATACTCCCCAGTACTGAGAGCAGAGTATAATACCAGACATATAATACCCCCCAGTACTGAGAGCAGAGTATAATACCAGACATATAATACCCCCCAGTACTGAGAGCAGAGTATAATAACACCAGACATATAATACCCCCCCAGTACTGAGAGCAGAGTATAATAACACCAGACATATAATACTCCCCCCCAGTACTGAGAGCAGAGTATAATAACACCAGACATATAATACTCCCCCCCAGTACTGAGAGCAGAGTATAATAATACCAGACATATAATACCCCCCCAGTACTGAGGGCAGAGTATAATACCCCCCCCCAGTACTGAGGGCAGAGTATAATAATACCAGACATATAATACCCCCCAGTACTGAGAGCAGAGTATAATAATACCAGACATATAATACCCCCCCAGTACTGAGAGCAGAGTATAATAACACCAGACATATAATACCCCCCCAGTACTGAGGGCAGAGTATAATAATACCAGACATATAATACCCCCCCAGTACTGAGAGCAGAGTATAATACCAGACATATAATACCCCCCAGTACTGAGAGCAGAGTATAATAATACCAGACATATAATAACCCCCAGTACTGAGAGAAGAGTATAATAACACCAGACATATAATACCCCCCCAGTACTGAGAAGAGTATAATAATACCAGACATATAATACCCCCCCAGTACTGAGAGCAGAGTATAATAACACCAGACATATAATACCCCCCCAGTACTGAGAAGAGTATAATAATACCAGACATATAATACCCCCCCAGTACTGAGAGCAGAGTATAATAACACCAGACATATAATACCCCCCCAGTACTGAGAGCAGAGTATAATAACACCAGACATATAATACACCCCAGTACTGAGAGCAGGGTATAATAATACCAGACATATAATACCCCCCCCCAGTACTGAGGGCAGAGTATAATACCCCCCCAGTACTGAGGGCAGAGTATAATAATACCAGACATATAATACCCCCCAGTACTGAGAGCAGAGTATAATAACACCAGACATATAATACCCCCCAGTACTGAGAGCAGAGTATAATAACACCAGACATATAATACCCCCCAGTACTGAGAGCAGAGTATAATAACACCAGACATATAATACCCCCCAGTACTGAGAGCAGAGTATAATACCAGACATATAATACCCCCCCAGTACTGAGAGCAGAGTATAATAACACCAGACATATAATACCCCCCAGTACTGAGAGCAGAGTATAATAATACCAGACATATAATACTCCCCAGTACTGAGAGCAGAGTATAATAACACCAGACATATAATACCCCCCAGTACTGAGAGCAGAGTATAATAACACCAGACATATAATACCCCCCAGTACTGAGAGCAGAGTATAATACCAGACATATAATACCCCCCAGTACTGAGAGCAGAGTATAATAATACCAGACATATAATACCCCCCCAGTACTGAGAGCAGAGTATAATAACACCAGACATATAATACCCCCCCAGTACTGAGAAGAGTATAATAATACCAGACATATAATACCCCCCCAGTACTGAGAGCAGAGTATAATAACACCAGACATATAATACCCCCCCAGTACTGAGAGCAGAGTATAATAACACCAGACATATAATACCCCCCAGTACTGAGAGCAGAGTATAATAACACCAGACATATAATACCCCCCAGTACTGAGAGCAGAGTATAATACCAGACATATAATACCCCCCCAGTACTGAGAGCAGAGTATAATAACACCAGACATATAATACCCCCCAGTACTGAGAGCAGAGTATAATAATACCAGACATATAATACTCCCCAGTACTGAGAGCAGAGTATAATAATACCAGACATATAATACCCCCCAGTACTGAGAGCAGAGTATAATAATACCCCCCAGTACTGAGAGCAGAGTATAATACCAGACATATAATACCCCCCCAGTACTGAGAGCAGAGTATAATAACACCAGACATATAATACCCCCCAGTACTGAGAGCAGAGTATAATAATACCAGACATATAATACCCCCCAGTACTGAGAGCAGAGTATAATAATACCAGACATATAATACCCCCCAGTACTGAGAGCAGAGTATAATAACACCAGACATATAATACCCCCCAGTACTGAGAGCAGAGTATAATAACACCCCCCAGTACTGAGAGCAGACATATAATACCCCCCAGTACTGAGAGCAGAGTATAATAATACCAGACATATAATACTCCCCAGTACTGAGAGCAGAGTATAATAACACCAGACATATAATACCCCCCAGTACTGAGAGCAGAGTATAATAATACCAGACATATAATACCCCCAGTACTGAGAGCAGAGTATAATAACACCAGACATATAATACCCCCCCAGTACTGAGAGCAGAGTATAATAATACCAGACATATAATACCCCCCCAGTACTGAGAGCAGAGTATAATAATACCAGACATATAATACCCCCCAGTACTGAGAGCAGAGTATAATAATACCAGACATATAATACCGCCCAGTACTGAGAGCAGAGTATAATAATACCAGACATATAATACTCCCCCCCAGTACTGAGAGCAGAGTATAATAATACCAGACATATAATACACCCCCCCCAGTACTGAGAGCAGAGTATAATAATACCAGACATATAATACCCCCCAGTACTGAGAGCAGAGTATAATAACACCAGACATATAATACCCCCCAGTACTGAGAGCAGAGTATAATAACACCAGACATATAATACCCCCCCAGTACTGAGCAGAGTATAATAATACCAGACATATAACACCCCCCAGTACTGAGAGCAGAGTATAATAATACCAGACATATAATACCCCCCAGTACTGAGAGCAGAGTATAATAACACCAGACATATAATACCCCCCAGTACTGAGAGCAGAGTATAATAATACCAGACATATAATACCCCCCAGTACTGAGAGCAGAGTATAATAATACCAGACATATAATAACCCCCAGTACTGAGGGCAGAGTATAATAATACCAGACATATAATACCCCCCAGTACTGAGAGCAGAGTATAATAACACCAGACATATAATACCCCCCCAGTACTGAGAGCAGAGTATAATAACACCAGACATATAATACCCCCCCAGTACTGAGCTGAGAGCAGAGTATAATAATACCAGACATATAACACCCCCCAGTACTGAGAGCAGAGTATAATAATACCAGACATATAATACCCCCCAGTACTGAGAGCAGAGTATAATAATACCAGACATATAATACCCCCCCAGTACTGAGGGCAGAGTATAATAACACCAGACATATAATACCCCCCAGTACTGAGAGCAGAGTATAATACCAGACATATAATACCCCCCAGTACTGAGAGCAGAGTATAATAACACCAGACATATAATACCCCCCAGTACTGAGAGCAGAGTATAATAATACCAGACATATAATACTCCCCAGTACTGAGAGCAGAGTATAATAATACCAGACATATAATACCCCCCAGTACTGAGAGCAGAGTATAATACCAGACATATAATACCCCCCAGTACTGAGAGCAGAGTATAATACCAGACATATAATACCCCCCAGTACTGAGAGCAGAGTACAATAATACCAGACATATAATACCCCCCCCCAGTACTGAGGGCAGAGTATAATACCCCCCCAGTACTGAGGGCAGAGTATAATAATACCAGACATATAATACCCCCCAGTACTGAGAGCAGAGTATAATAATACCAGACATATAATACCCCCCCAGTACTGAGAGAAGAGTATAATAATACCAGACATATAATACCCCCCAGTACTGAGAGCAGAGTATAATAACACCAGACATATAATACCCCCCAGTACTGAGAGCAGAGTATAATAACACCAGACATATAATACCCCCCCAGTACTGAGAGCAGAGTATAATAATACCAGACATATAATACCCCCCAGTACTGAGAGCAGAGTATAATAACACCAGACATATAATACCCCCCCAGTACTGAGAGCAGAGTATAATAATACCAGACATATAATACCCCCCAGTACTGAGAGCAGAGTATAATAATACCAGACATATAATACCCCCCAGTACTGAGAGCAGAGTATAATAATACCAGACATATAATACCCCCAGTACTGAGAGCAGAGTATAATAATACCAGACATATAATACTCCCCAGTACTGAGAGCAGAGTATAATACCAGACATATAATACCCCCCAGTACTGAGAGCAGAGTATAATACCAGACATATAATACCCCCCAGTACTGAGAGCAGAGTATAATAACACCAGACATATAATACCCCCCCAGTACTGAGAGCAGAGTATAATAACACCAGACATATAATACTCCCCCCCAGTACTGAGAGCAGAGTATAATAACACCAGACATATAATACTCCCCCCCAGTACTGAGAGCAGAGTATAATAATACCAGACATATAATACCCCCCCAGTACTGAGGGCAGAGTATAATACCCCCCCCCCAGTACTGAGGGCAGAGTATAATAATACCAGACATATAATACCCCCCAGTACTGAGAGCAGAGTATAATAATACCAGACATATAATACCCCCCCCAGTACTGAGAGCAGAGTATAATAACACCAGACATATAATACCCCCCCAGTACTGAGGGCAGAGTATAATAATACCAGACATATAATACCCCCCCAGTACTGAGAGCAGAGTATAATACCAGACATATAATACCCCCCAGTACTGAGAGCAGAGTATAATAATACCAGACATATAATAACCCCCAGTACTGAGAGAAGAGTATAATAACACCAGACATATAATACCCCCCCAGTACTGAGAAGAGTATAATAATACCAGACATATAATACCCCCCCAGTACTGAGAGCAGAGTATAATAACACCAGACATATAATACACCCCAGTACTGAGAGCAGGGTATAATAATACCAGACATATAATACCCCCCCCCAGTACTGAGGGCAGAGTATAATACCCCCCCAGTACTGAGGGCAGAGTATAATAATACCAGACATATAATACCCCCCAGTACTGAGAGCAGAGTATAATAACACCAGACATATAATACCCCCCAGTACTGAGAGCAGAGTATAATAACACCAGACATATAATACCCCCCAGTACTGAGAGCAGAGTATAATAACACCAGACATATAATACCCCCCAGTACTGAGAGCAGAGTATAATACCAGACATATAATACCCCCCCAGTACTGAGAGCAGAGTATAATAACACCAGACATATAATACCCCCCAGTACTGAGAGCAGAGTATAATAATACCAGACATATAATACTCCCCAGTACTGAGAGCAGAGTATAACAACACCAGACATATAATACCCCCCAGTACTGAGAGCAGAGTATAATAACACCAGACATATAATACCCCCCAGTACTGAGAGCAGAGTATAATACCAGACATATAATACCCCCCAGTACTGAGAGCAGAGTATAATAATACCAGACATATAATACCCCCCCAGTACTGAGAGCAGAGTATAATAACACCAGACATATAATACCCCCCAGTACTGAGAAGAGTATAATAATACCAGACATATAATACCCCCCCAGTACTGAGAGCAGAGTATAATAACACCAGACATATAATACCCCCCAGTACTGAGAGCAGAGTATAATAACACCAGACATATAATACCCCCAGTACTGAGAGCAGAGTATAATAACACCAGACATATAATACCCCCCAGTACTGAGAGCAGAGTATAATACCAGACATATAATACCCCCCCAGTACTGAGAGCAGAGTATAATAACACCAGACATATAATACCCCCCAGTACTGAGAGCAGAGTATAATAATACCAGACATATAATACTCCCCAGTACTGAGAGCAGAGTATAATAATACCAGACATATAATACCCCCCAGTACTGAGAGCAGAGTATAATAATACCCCCCAGTACTGAGAGCAGAGTATAATACCAGACATATAATACCCCCCCAGTACTGAGAGCAGAGTATAATAACACCAGACATATAATACCCCCCAGTACTGAGAGCAGAGTATAATAATACCAGACATATAATACCCCCCAGTACTGAGAGCAGAGTATAATAATACCAGACATATAATACCCCCCAGTACTGAGAGCAGAGTATAATAACACCAGACATATAATACCCCCCAGTACTGAGAGCAGAGTATAATAACACCCCCCAGTACTGAGAGCAGACATATAATACCCCCCAGTACTGAGAGCAGAGTATAATAATACCAGACATATAATACACCCCCCCCAGTACTGAGAGCAGAGTATAATAATACCAGACATATAATACCCCCCAGTACTGAGAGCAGAGTATAATAACACCAGACATATAATACCCCCCAGTACTGAGAGCAGAGTATAATAACACCAGACATATAATACCCCCCCAGTACTGAGAAGAGTATAATAATACCAGACATATAATACCCCCCCAGTACTGAGAGCAGAGTATAATAACACCAGACATATAATACCCCCCCAGTACTGAGAGCAGAGTATAATAACACCAGACATATAATACCCCCCAGTACTGAGAGCAGAGTATAATAACACCAGACATATAATACCCCCCAGTACTGAGAGCAGAGTATAATACCAGACATATAATACCCCCCCAGTACTGAGAGCAGAGTATAATAACACCAGACATATAATACCCCCCAGTACTGAGAGCAGAGTATAATAATACCAGACATATAATACTCCCCAGTACTGAGAGCAGAGTATAATAATACCAGACATATAATACCCCCCAGTACTGAGAGCAGAGTATAATAATACCCCCCAGTACTGAGAGCAGAGTATAATACCAGACATATAATACCCCCCCAGTACTGAGAGCAGAGTATAATAACACCAGACATATAATACTCCCCAGTACTGAGAGCAGAGTATAATAATACCAGACATATAATACTCCCCAGTACTGAGAGCAGAGTATAATAATACCAGACATATAATACTCCCCAGTACTGAGAGCAGAGTATAATAACACCAGACATATAATACCCCCCAGTACTGAGAGCAGAGTATAATAATACCAGACATATAATACCCCCAGTACTGAGAGCAGAGTATAATAACACCAGACATATAATACCCCCCCAGTACTGAGAGCAGAGTATAATAATACCAGACATATAATACCCCCCCAGTACTGAGAGCAGAGTATAATAATACCAGACATATAATACCCCCCAGTACTGAGAGCAGAGTATAATAATACCAGACATATAATACCCCCCAGTACTGAGAGCAGAGTATAATAACACCAGACATATAATACCCCCCAGTACTGAGAGCAGAGTATAATAACACCAGACATATAATACACCCCAGTACTGAGAGCAGGGTATAATAATACCAGACATATAATACCCCCCCCCCAGTACTGAGGGCAGAGTATAATACCCCCCCAGTACTGAGGGCAGAGTATAATAATACCAGACATATAATACCCCCCAGTACTGAGAGCAGAGTATAATAATACCAGACATATAATACCCCCCCCCAGTACTGAGGGCAGAGTATAATACCCCCCCAGTACTGAGGGCAGAGTATAATAATACCAGACATATAATACCCCCCAGTACTGAGAGCAGAGTATAATAACACCAGACATATAATACCCCCCAGTACTGAGAGCAGAGTATAATAACACCAGACATATAATACCCCCCAGTACTGAGAGCAGAGTATAATAACACCAGACATATAATACCCCCCAGTACTGAGAGCAGAGTATAATACCAGACATATAATACCCCCCCCAGTACTGAGAGCAGAGTATAATAACACCAGACATATAATACCCCCCAGTACTGAGAGCAGAGTATAATAATACCAGACATATAATACTCCCCAGTACTGAGAGCAGAGTATAATAACACCAGACATATAATACCCCCCAGTACTGAGAGCAGAGTATAATAACACCAGACATATAATACCCCCCAGTACTGAGAGCAGAGTATAATACCAGACATATAATACCCCCCAGTACTGAGAGCAGAGTATAATAATACCAGACATATAATACCCCCCCAGTACTGAGAGCAGAGTATAATAACACCAGACATATAATACCCCCCCAGTACTGAGAAGAGTATAATAATACCAGACATATAATACCCCCCCAGTACTGAGAGCAGAGTATAATAACACCAGACATATAATACCCCCCCAGTACTGAGAGCAGAGTATAATAACACCAGACATATAATACCCCCCAGTACTGAGAGCAGAGTATAATAACACCAGACATATAATACCCCCCAGTACTGAGAGCAGAGTATAATACCAGACATATAATACCCCCCCAGTACTGAGAGCAGAGTATAATAACACCAGACATATAATACCCCCCAGTACTGAGAGCAGAGTATAATAATACCAGACATATAATACTCCCCAGTACTGAGAGCAGAGTATAATAATACCAGACATATAATACCCCCCAGTACTGAGAGCAGAGTATAATAATACCCCCCAGTACTGAGAGCAGAGTATAATACCAGACATATAATACCCCCCCAGTACTGAGAGCAGAGTATAATAACACCAGACATATAATACCCCCCAGTACTGAGAGCAGAGTATAATAACACCAGACATATAATACCCCCCCAGTACTGAGAGCAGAGTATAATAACACCAGACATATAATACTCCCCCCCAGTACTGAGAGCAGAGTATAATAACACCAGACATATAATACCCCCCAGTACTGAGAGCAGAGTATAATAATACCAGACATATAATACCCCCCAGTACTGAGAGCAGAGTATAATAATACCAGACATATAATACCCCCCAGTACTGAGAGCAGAGTATAATAACACCAGACATATAATACCCCCCAGTACTGAGAGCAGAGTATAATAACACCCCCCAGTACTGAGAGCAGACATATAATACCCCCCAGTACTGAGAGCAGAGTATAATAATACCAGACATATAATACTCCCCAGTACTGAGAGCAGAGTATAATAACACCAGACATATAATACCCCCCAGTACTGAGAGCAGAGTATAATAATACCAGACATATAATACCCCCAGTACTGAGAGCAGAGTATAATAACACCAGACATATAATACCCCCCAGTACTGAGAGCAGAGTATAATAATACCAGACATATAATACCCCCCAGTACTGAGAGCAGAGTATAATAATACCAGACATATAATACCCCCCAGTACTGAGAGCAGAGTATAATAATACCAGACATATAATACTCCCCCCCAGTACTGAGAGCAGAGTATAATAATACCAGACATATAATACCCCCAGTACTGAGAGCAGAGTATAATAACACCAGACATATAATACCCCACCAGTACTGAGAGCAGAGTATAATAATACCAGACATATAATACCCCCCAGTACTGAGAGCAGAGTATAATAATACCAGACATATAATACCCCCCAGTACTGAGAGCAGAGTATAATAATACCAGACATATAATACTCCCCCCCAGTACTGAGAGCAGAGTATAATAATACCAGACATATAATACTCCCCCCCAGTACTGAGAGCAGAGTATAATAATACCAGACATATAATACACCCCCCCCAGTACTGAGAGCAGAGTATAATACCAGACATATAATACCCCCCCAGTACTGAGAGCAGAGTATAATAACACCAGACATATAATACCCCCCAGTACTGAGAGCAGAGTATAATAACACCAGACATATAATACCCCCCCAGTACTGAGAGCAGAGTATAATAACACCAGACATATAATACCCCCCAGTACTGAGAGCAGAGTATAATAACACCAGACATATAATACCCCCCAGTACTGAGAGCAGAGTATAATACCAGACATATAATACCCCCCCAGTACTGAGAGCAGAGTATAATAACACCAGACATATAATACCCCCCAGTACTGAGAGCAGAGTATAATAATACCAGACATATAATACTCCCCAGTACTGAGAGCAGAGTATAATAATACCAGACATATAATACCCCCCAGTACTGAGAGCAGAGTATAATAATACCCCCCAGTACTGAGAGCAGAGTATAATACCAGACATATAATACCCCCCCAGTACTGAGAGCAGAGTATAATAACACCAGACATATAATACCCCCCAGTACTGAGAGCAGAGTATAATAATACCAGACATATAATACCCCCCAGTACTGAGAGCAGAGTATAATAATACCAGACATATAATACCCCCCAGTACTGAGAGCAGAGTATAATAACACCAGACATATAATACCCCCCAGTACTGAGAGCAGAGTATAATAACACCCCCCAGTACTGAGAGCAGACATATAATACCCCCCAGTACTGAGAGCAGAGTATAATAATACCAGACATATAATACTCCCCAATACTGAGAGCAGAGTATAATAACACCAGACATATAATACCCCCCAGTACTGAGAGCAGAGTATAATAATACCAGACATATAATACCCCCAGTACTGAGAGCAGAGTATAATAACACCAGACATATAATACCCCCCCAGTACTGAGAGCAGAGTATAATAATACCAGACATATAATACCCCCCCAGTACTGAGAGCAGAGTATAATAATACCAGACATATAATACCCCCCAGTACTGAGAGCAGAGTATAATAACACCAGACATATAATACCCCCCCAGTACTGAAAAGAGTATAATAATACCAGACATATAATACCCCCCCAGTACTGAGAGCAGAGTATAATAACACCAGACATATAATACCCCCCCAGTACTGAGAGCAGAGTATAATAACACCAGACATATAATACCCCCCAGTACTGAGAGCAGAGTATAATAACACCAGACATATAATACCCCCCAGTACTGAGAGCAGAGTATAATACCAGACATATAATACCCCCCCAGTACTGAGAGCAGAGTATAATAACACCAGACATATAATACCCCCCAGTACTGAGAGCAGAGTATAATAATACCAGACATATAATACTCCCCAGTACTGAGAGCAGAGTATAATAATACCAGACATATAATACCCCCCAGTACTGAGAGCAGAGTATAATAATACCCCCCAGTACTGAGAGCAGAGTATAATACCAGACATATAATACCCCCCCAGTACTGAGAGCAGAGTATAATAACACCAGACATATAATACCCCCCAGTACTGAGAGCAGAGTATAATAATACCAGACATATAATACCCCCCAGTACTGAGAGCAGAGTATAATAATACCAGACATATAATACCCCCCAGTACTGAGAGCAGAGTATAATAACACCAGACATATAATACCCCCCAGTACTGAGAGCAGAGTATAATAACACCCCCCAGTACTGAGAGCAGACATATAATACCCCCCAGTACTGAGAGCAGAGTATAATAATACCAGACATATAATACTCCCCAGTACTGAGAGCAGAGTATAATAACACCAGACATATAATACCCCCCAGTACTGAGAGCAGAGTATAATAATACCAGACATATAATACCCCCAGTACTGAGAGCAGAGTATAATAACACCAGACATATAATACCCCCCCAGTACTGAGAGCAGAGTATAATAATACCAGACATATAATACCCCCCCAGTACTGAGAGCAGAGTATAATAATACCAGACATATAATACCCCCCAGTACTGAGAGCAGAGTATAATAATACCAGACATATAATACCCCCCAGTACTGAGAGCAGAGTATAATAACACCAGACATATAATACCCCCCCAGTACTGAGAAGAGTATAATAATACCAGACATATAATACCCCCCCAGTACTGAGAGCAGAGTATAATAACACCAGACATATAATACCCCCCCAGTACTGAGAGCAGAGTATAATAACACCAGACATATAATACCCCCCAGTACTGAGAGCAGAGTATAATAACACCAGACATATAATACCCCCCAGTACTGAGAGCAGAGTATAATAACACCAGACATATAATACCCCCCAGTACTGAGAGCAGAGTATAATACCAGACATATAATACCCCCCCAGTACTGAGAGCAGAGTATAATAACACCAGACATATAATACCCCCCAGTACTGAGAGCAGAGTATAATAATACCAGACATATAATACTCCCCAGTACTGAGAGCAGAGTATAATAATACCAGACATATAATACCCCCCAGTACTGAGAGCAGAGTATAATAATACCCCCCAGTACTGAGAGCAGAGTATAAATACCAGACATATAATACCCCCCCAGTACTGAGAGCAGAGTATAATAACACCAGACATATAATACCCCCCAGTACTGAGAGCAGAGTATAATAATACCAGACATATAATACCCCCCAGTACTGAGAGCAGAGTATAATAATACCAGACATATAATACCCCCCAGTACTGAGAGCAGAGTATAATAACACCAGACATATAATACCCCCCAGTACTGAGAGCAGAGTATAATAACACCCCCAGTACTGAGAGCAGACATATAATACCCCCCAGTACTGAGAGCAGAGTATAATAATACCAGACATATAATACTCCCCAGTACTGAGAGCAGAGTATAATAACACCAGACATATAATACCCCCCAGTACTGAGAGCAGAGTATAATAATACCAGACATATAATACCCCCCAGTACTGAGAGCAGAGTATAATAACACCAGACATATAATACCCCCCAGTACTGAGAGCAGAGTATAATAATACCAGACATATAATACCCCCCCCCAGTACTGAGAGCAGAGTATAATAACACCCCCCAGTACTGAGAGCAGACATATAATACCCCCCAGTACTGAGAGCAGAGTATAATAACACCAGACATATAATACCCCCCAGTACTGAGAGCAGAGTATAATAATACCAGACATATAATACCCCCCAGTACTGAGAGCAGAGTATAATAACACCAGACATATAATACCCCCCAGTACTGAGAGCAGAGTATAATAACACCAGACATATAATACCCCCCAGTACTGAGAGCAGAGTATAATAATACCAGACATATAATACCCCCCAGTACTGAGAGCAGAGTATAATAATACCCCCCAGTACTGAGAGCAGAGTATAATAACACCAGACATATAATACCCCCCAGTACTGAGAGCAGAGTATAATAATACCAGACATATAATACCCCCCAGTACTGAGAGCAGAGTATAATAACACCAGACATATAATACCCCCCCAGTACTGAGAGCAGAGTATAATAATACCAGACATATAATACCCCCCAGTACTGAGAGCAGAGTATATAACACCAGACATATAATACCCCCAGTACTGAGAGCAGAGTATAATAACACCAGACATATAATACCCCCCAGTACTGAGAGCAGAGTATAATAATACCAGACATATAATACCCCCCAGTACTGAGAGCAGAGTATAATAACACCAGACATATAATACCCCCCAGTACTGAGAGCAGAGTATAATAACACCAGACATATAATACCCCCCCCCCCCACCACCAGTACTTGTATAACCCATCTCACCCGTCTTCCTGCTCTTCCGCCATCTTGTTCAGGGCTTCCGGTCGCCGCTGATGACGTCAGAGCTGCGCCAGGGTTTCTAGGCAACTATTGTTACCGGAAGTCGTGGATCCGTGTCCGGGAATCTTGCTGAAAGCGGGTAAGAGGGAGGCGGCGTGTCCTGTCACTGTCCCCGATACATATATACCCTGCTAGTGTGTGTGTATATATATCTATCCTGCTAGTGTGTGTATATATCTATCCTGCTAGTGTGTGTGTATATATATATCCTGCTAGTGTGTATATATATATATCTATCCTGCTAGTGTGTGTGTATATATCTATCCTGCTAGTGTGTATATATATATCTATCCTGCTAGTGTGTGTATATATCTATCCTGCTAGTGTGTGTATATATATCTATCCTGCTAGTGTGTGTATATATCTATCCTGCTAGTGTGTGTATATATATCTATCCTGCTAGTGTGTGTGTATATATCTATCCTGCTAGTGTGTGTATATATATATCTATCCTGCTAGTGTGTGTGTATATCTATCCTGCTAGTGTGTGTATATATATATCTATCCTGCTAGTGTGTGTATATATATCTATCCTGCTAGTGTGTGTGTATATATCTATCCTGCTAGTGTGTGTATATATATATCTATCCTGCTAGTGTGTGTATATATATCTATCCTGCTAGTGTGTGTGTATATATCTATCCTGCTAGTGTGTGTATATATATATCTATCCTGCTAGTGTGTGTATATCTATCCTGCTAGTGTGTGTATATATCTATCCTGCTAGTGTGTGTATATATATCTATCCTGCTAGTGTGTGTGTATATATCTATCCTGCTAGTGTGTGTATATATATATCTATCCTGCTAGTGTGTGTGTATATCTATCCTGCTAGTGTGTATATATATCTATCCTGCTAGTGTGTGTATATATATCTATCCTGCTAGTGTGTGTGTATATATCTATCTGCTAGTGTGTGTATATATATCTATCCTGCTAGTGTGTGTATATATATATATATATCTATCCTGCTAGTGTGTATATATATCTATCCTGCTAGTGTGTGTATATATATATCTATCCTGCTAGTGTGTGTGTGTATATATCTATCCTGCTAGTGTGTGTGTATATCTATCCTGCTAGTGTGTGTATATATCTATCCTGCTAGTGTGTGTGTATATCTATCCTGCTAGTGTGTATATATATATATATCCTGCTAGTGTGTGTATATATCTATCCTGCTAGTGTGTGTATATATATCTATCCTGCTAGTGTGTATATATATATATATCCTGCTAGTGTGTGTATATATCTATCCTGCTAGTGTGTGTATATATATCTATCCTGCTAGTGTGTGTATATATATATCTATCCTGCTAGTGTGTGTATATATATATCTATCCTGCTAGTGTGTGTATATATATATCCTGCTAGTGTGTGTATATATCTATCCTGCTAGTGTGTGTATATATATCTATCCTGCTAGTGTGTATATATATCTATCCTGCTAGTGTGTATATATATCTATCCTGCTAGTGTGTGTATATATATCTATCCTGCTAGTGTGTATATATATCTATCCTGCTAGTGTGTGTATATATATATCTATCCTGCTAGTGTGTGTGTATATATATATCCTGCTAGTGTGTGTATATATATCTATCCTGCTAGTGTGTGTATATATATCTATCCTGCTAGTGTGTGTATATATATCTATCCTGCTAGTGTGTGTGTATATATCTATCCTGCTAGTGTGTGTGTATATATATATCTATCCTGCTAGTGTGTGTGTATATATCTATCTATCCTGCTAGTGTGTGTATATATATCTATCCTGCTAGTGTGTGTATATATCTATCCTGCTAGTGTGTGTATATATATCTATCCTGCTAGTGTGTGTGTATATATATCTATCCTGCTAGTGTGTGTGTATATATATATCCTGCTAGTGTGTGTATATATATCTATCCTGCTAGTGTGTGTATATATATCTATCCTGCTAGTGTGTGTATATATATCTATCCTGCTAGTGTGTGTGTATATATATCTATCCTGCTAGTGTGTGTATATATATCTATCCTGCTAGTGTGTGTGTATATATATATCCTGCTAGTGTGTGTATATATATATCTATCCTGCTAGTGTGTGTGTATATATCTATCCTGCTAGTGTGTGTATATATCTATCCTGCTAGTGTGTGTATATATCTATCCTGCTAGTGTGTGTATATATCTATCCTGCTAGTGTGTGTATATATATCTATCCTGCTAGTGTGTGTATATATATATCCTGCTAGTGTGTGTATATATATCTATCCTGCTAGTGTGTGTATATATATCTATCCTGCTAGTGTGTGTATATATATATCTATCCTGCTAGTGTGTGTGTATATATATATCCTGCTAGTGTGTGTATATATATATCTATCCTGCTAGTGTGTGTATATCTATCTATCCTGCTAGTGTGTGTATATATATCTATCCTGCTAGTGTGTATATATATATCTATCCTGCTAGTGTGTGTATATATATCTATCCTGCTAGTGTGTGTATATATATCTATCCTGCTAGTGTGTGTATATATATCTATCCTGCTAGTGTGTGTATATATATCTATCCTGCTAGTGTGTGTGTATATATATATCCTGCTAGTGTGTGTGTATATATATCTATCCTGCTAGTGTGTGTATATCTATCCTGCTAGTGTGTGTGTATATATATCTATCCTGCTAGTGTGTGTGTATATATCTATCCTGCTAGTGTGTGTGTATATATCTATCCTGCTAGTGTGTGTATATCTATCCTGCTAGTGTGTGTATATATATATCTATCCTGCTAGTGTGTATATATATCTATCCTGCTAGTGTGTGTATATATATCTATCCTGCTAGTGTGTGTGTATATATATCTATCCTGCTAGTGTGTGTATATATATCTATCCTGCTAGTGTGTGTATATATATCTATCCTGCTAGTGTGTGTATATATATCTATCCTGCTAGTGTGTGTGTATATATATCTATCCTGCTAGTGTGTGTATATATATCTATCCTGCTAGTGTGTGTATATATATCTATCCTGCTAGTGTGTGTATATATATCTATCCTGCTAGTGTGTATATATATCTATCCTGCTAGTGTGTGTATATATATCTATCCTGCTAGTGTGTGTATATATCTATCCTGCTAGTGTGTGTATATATCTATCCTGCTAGTGTGTGTATATATATCTATCCTGCTAGTGTGTGTATATATATCTATCCTGCTAGTGTGTGTATATATATCTATCCTGCTAGTGTGTGTGTATATATATCTATCCTGCTAGTGTGTGTATATATATCTATCCTGCTAGTGTGTGTATATATATCTATCCTGCTAGTGTGTGTATATATATCTATCCTGCTAGTGTGTATATATATCTATCCTGCTAGTGTGTGTATATATATCTATCCTGCTAGTGTGTGTATATATATCTATCCTGCTAGTGTGTGTGTATATATATCTATCCTGCTAGTGTGTGTGTATATATCTATCCTGCTAGTGTGTGTGTATATATATATCTATCCTGCTAGTGTGTATATATATATCTATCCTGCTAGTGTGTGTGTATATATCTATCCTGCTAGTGTGTGTATATATATCTATCCTGCTAGTGTGTGTATATATCTATCCTGCTAGTGTGTGTATATATATCTATCTATCCTGCTAGTGTGTGTGTATATATCTATCCTGCTAGTGTGTGTATATATATCTATCCTGCTAGTGTGTGTATATATATATCTATCCTGCTAGTGTGTATATATATCTATCCTGCTAGTGTGTGTATATATATATATATCTATCCTGCTAGTGTGTGTATATATATCTATCCTGCTAGTGTGTGTATATATCTATCCTGCTAGTGTGTGTGTATATATCTATCCTGCTAGTGTGTGTATATATATATATCTATCCTGCTAGTGTGTATATATATCTATCCTGCTAGTGTGTGTATATATATATATCTATCCTGCTAGTGTGTGTATATATATATCTATCCTGCTAGTGTGTGTATATATCTATCCTGCTAGTGTGTGTGTATATATATCTATCCTGCTAGTGTGTGTATATATATATCTATCCTGCTAGTGTGTGTATATATCTATCCTGCTAGTGTGTGTATATATATCTATCCTGCTAGTGTGTATATATATCTATCCTGCTAGTGTGTATATATATATCTATCCTGCTAGTGTGTGTATATATATATATCTATCCTGCTAGTGTGTGTATATATCTATCCTGCTAGTGTGTGTATATATATATCTATCCTGCTAGTGTGTGTATATATCTATCCTGCTAGTGTGTGTATATATATCTATCCTGCTAGTGTGTGTATATATATCTATCCTGCTAGTGTGTGTGTATATATCTATCCTGCTAGTGTGTGTATATATATCTATCCTGCTAGTGTGTGTATATCTATCCTGCTAGTGTGTGTGTATATATCTATCCTGCTAGTGTGTGTATATATATCTATCCTGCTAGTGTGTGTATATATATCTATCCTGCTAGTGTGTGTATATATATATCTATCCTGCTAGTGTGTGTATATATCTATCCTGCTAGTGTGTGTATATCTATCCTGCTAGTGTGTGTGTATATATATCTATCCTGCTAGTGTGTGTGTATATATATCTATCCTGCTAGTGTGTGTGTATATATATCTATCCTGCTAGTGTGTGTATATATCTATCCTGCTAGTGTGTGTATATATATCTATCCTGCTAGTGTGTGTATATATCTATCCTGCTAGTGTGTGTATATATATCTATCCTGCTAGTGTGTGTGTATATCTATCCTGCTAGTGTGTATATATATCTATCCTGCTAGTGTGTGTATATATATCTATCCTGCTAGTGTGTGTATATATATCTATCCTGCTAGTGTGTGTATATATATATATCTATCCTGCTAGTGTGTGTATATATCTATCCTGCTAGTGTGTGTATATATATATCTATCCTGCTAGTGTGTGTATATATATCTATCCTGCTAGTGTGTATATATATCTATCCTGCTAGTGTGTGTATATATCTATCCTGCTAGTGTGTATATATATATATCTATCCTGCTAGTGTGTGTATATATATCTATCCTGCTAGTGTGTATATATATATATCTATCCTGCTAGTGTGTATATATATCTATCCTGCTAGTGTGTGTATATATATCTATCCTGCTAGTGTGTGTGTATATATATCTATCCTGCTAGTGTGTGTATATCCTATCCTGCTAGTGTGTGTATATATATCTATCCTGCTAGTGTGTGTGTATATATATCTATCCTGCTAGTGTGTGTATATATCTATCCTGCTAGTGTGTGTATATATATATCTATCCTGCTAGTGTGTATATATATCTATCCTGCTAGTGTGTGTGTATATATCTATCCTGCTAGTGTGTGTATATATATATCTATCCTGCTAGTGTGTATATATATCTATCCTGCTAGTGTGTGTATATATATCTATCCTGCTAGTGTGTGTGTATATATCTATCCTGCTAGTGTGTGTGTATATATATCTATCCTGCTAGTGTGTGTATATATATCTATCCTGCTAGTGTGTGTGTATATATCTATCCTGCTAGTGTGTGTATATATATATCTATCCTGCTAGTGTGTATATATATCTATCCTGCTAGTGTGTGTATATATATCTATCCTGCTAGTGTGTGTATATATATATCTATCCTGCTAGTGTGTGTGTATATATATCTATCCTGCTAGTGTGTGTGTATATATATCTATCCTGCTAGTGTGTATATATATCTATCCTGCTAGTGTGTGTGTATATATATCTATCCTGCTAGTGTGTGTTGTATATATATCTATCCTGCTAGTGTGTATATATATATCTATCCTGCTAGTATGTGTGTATATATCTATCCTGCTAGTGTGTGTATATATCTATCCTGCTAGTGTGTATATATATATCTATCCTGCTAGTGTGTGTATATAATCTATCCTGCTAGTGTGTGTTATATATATCTATCCTGCTAGTGTGTGTATATATCTATCCTGCTAGTGTGTGTGTATATATCTATCCTGCTAGTGTGTGTATATATATATCTATCCTGCTAGTGTGTGTATATATATCTATCCTGCTAGTGTGTGTATATATATCTATCCTGCTAGTGTGTATATATATCTATCCTGCTAGTGTGTATATATATATCTATCCTGCTAGTGTGTGTATATATATATCTATCCTGCTAGTGTGTTGTATATATCTATCCTGCTAGTGTGTGTATATATAATCTATCCTGCTAGTGTGTGTGTATATATATCTATCCTGCTAGTGTGTGTATATATATCTATCCTGCTAGTGTGTGTATATATATCTATCCTGCTAGTGTGTGTATATAATCTATCCTGCTAGTGTGTGTATATATATCTATCCTGCTAGTGTGTGTATATATATCTATCCTGCTAGTGTGTGTATATATCTATCCTGCTAGTGTGTGTATATATCTATCCTGCTAGTGTGTGTATATATATATCTATCCTGCTAGTGTGTGTGTATATATCTATCCTGCTAGTGTGTGTGTATATATCTATCCTGCTAGTGTGTGTATATATATATCTATCCTGCTAGTGTGTGTATATATATCTATCCTGCTAGTGTGTGTATATATATCTATCCTGCTAGTGTGTGTATATATATCTATCCTGCTAGTGTGTGTATATATCTATCCTGCTAGTGTGTGTGTATATATCTATCCTGCTAGTGTGTATATATATATCTATCCTGCTAGTGTGTGTGTATATCTATCCTGCTAGTGTGTGTATATATATATCTATCCTGCTAGTGTGTATATATATCTATCCTGCTAGTGTGTGTATATATCTATCCTGCTAGTGTGTGTATATATCTATCCTGCTAGTGTGTGTATATATATCTATCCTGCTAGTGTGTGTATATATATCTATCCTGCTAGTGTGTGTATATATCTATCCTGCTAGTGTGTGTATATATATATCTATCCTGCTAGTGTGTATATATATCTATCCTGCTAGTGTGTGTATATATATCTATCCTGCTAGTGTGTGTATATATATCTATCCTGCTAGTGTGTGTGTATATATCTATCCTGCTAGTGTGTATATATATATATCTATCCTGCTAGTGTGTGTATATATCTATCCTGCTAGTGTGTATATATATCTATCCTGCTAGTGTGTGTGTTATATATATCTATCCTGCTAGTGTGTGTATATATATCTATCCTGCTAGTGTGTGTGTATATATATCTATCCTGCTAGTGTGTGTATATATATATCCTGCTAGTGTGTGTATATATATCTATCCTGCTAGTGTGTGTATATATATCTATCCTGCTAGTGTGTGTGTATATATCTATCCTGCTAGTGTGTGTATATATATCTATCCTGCTAGTGTGTGTATATATATCTATCCTGCTAGTGTGTGTATATATATCTATCCTGCTAGTGTGTGTATATATATCTATCCTGCTAGTGTGTGTATATATATCTATCCTGCTAGTGTGTGTATATATATCTATCCTGCTAGTGTGTGTATATATATCTATCCTGCTAGTGTGTGTATATATATATCTATCCTGCTAGTGTGTATATATATCTATCCTGCTAGTGTGTGTATATATATATCTATCCTGCTAGTGTGTATATATATCTATCCTGCTAGTGTGTGTGTATATATATCTATCCTGCTAGTGTGTGTATATATCTATCCTGCTAGTGTGTGTGTATATATATCTATCCTGCTAGTGTGTGTATATATCTATCCTGCTAGTGTGTGTATATATATATCTATCCTGCTAGTGTGTATATATATCTATCCTGCTAGTGTGTATATATATATCTATCCTGCTAGTGTGTGTATATATCTATCCTGCTAGTGTGTGTATATATCTATCCTGCTAGTGTGTGTATATATCTATCCTGCTAGTGTGTGTATATATATCTATCCTGCTAGTGTGTGTGTATATATCTATCCTGCTAGTGTGTGTGTATATATCTATCCTGCTAGTGTGTGTATATATCTATCCTGCTAGTGTGTGTATATATCTATCCTGCTAGTGTGTGTGTATATATCTATCCTGCTAGTGTGTGTATATATCTATCCTGCTAGTGTGTGTATATATCTATCCTGCTAGTGTGTGTGTATATATCTATCCTGCTAGTGTGTGTATATATCTATCCTGCTAGTGTGTGTATATATATCTATCCTGCTAGTGTGTATATATATATCTATCCTGCTAGTGTGTGTATATATATCTATCCTGCTAGTGTGTGTATATATATCTATCCTGCTAGTGTGTGTAATATATCTATCCTGCTAGTGTGTGTATATATATCTATCCTGCTAGTGTGTGTGTATATATCTATCCTGCTAGTGTGTGTGTATATCTATCCTGCTAGTGTGTATATATATCTATCCTGCTAGTGTGTGTATATATATCTATCCTGCTAGTGTGTGTGTATATATCTATCCTGCTAGTGTGTGTATATATCTATCCTGCTAGTGTGTATATATATCTATCCTGCTAGTGTGTGTATATATATCTATCCTGCTAGTGTGTGTATATATATCTATCCTGCTAGTGTGTATATATATATCTATCCTGCTAGTGTGTGTGTATATCTATCCTGCTAGTGTGTATATATATCTATCCTGCTAGTGTGTATATATATATATCTATCCTGCTAGTGTGTGTATATATATCTATCCTGCTAGTGTGTGTATATATATCTATCCTGCTAGTGTGTGTATATATATATCTATCCTGCTAGTGTGTGTGTATATATCTATCCTGCTAGTGTGTGTATATATCTATCCTGCTAGTGTGTGTATATATATCTATCCTGCTAGTGTGTGTATATATCTATCCTGCTAGTGTGTGTATATATATCTATCCTGCTAGTGTGTGTATATATCTATCCTGCTAGTGTGTGTATATATATCTATCCTGCTAGTGTGTGTATATATCTATCCTGCTAGTGTGTGTATATATATCTATCCTGCTAGTGTGTGTATATATATATCTATCCTGCTAGTGTGTGTGTATATATCTATCCTGCTAGTGTGTATATATATATATCTATCCTGCTAGTGTGTGTATATATCTATCCTGCTAGTGTGTGTATATATCTATCCTGCTAGTGTGTGTATATATCTATCCTGCTAGTGTGTGTATATATCTATCCTGCTAGTGTGTGTATATATCTATCCTGCTAGTGTGTGTATATATATCTATCCTGCTAGTGTGTGTGTATATCTATCCTGCTAGTGTGTGTATATATCTATCCTGCTAGTGTGTATATATATATCTATCCTGCTAGTGTGTGTATATATATATCTATCCTGCTAGTGTGTGTGTATATATCTATCCTGCTAGTGTGTGTATATATCTATCCTGCTAGTGTGTGTATATATATATCTATCCTGCTAGTGTGTGTGTATATATCTATCCTGCTAGTGTGTGTATATATATATCTATCCTGCTAGTGTGTGTGTATATATATCTATCCTGCTAGTGTGTGTATATATATCTATCCTGCTAGTGTGTGTATATATATATCTATCCTGCTAGTGTGTGTATATATATCTATCCTGCTAGTGTGTGTATCTATATCTATCCTGCTAGTGTGTGTATATATCTATCCTGCTAGTGTGTGTATATATATCTATCCTGCTAGTGTGTGTGTATATATATATATCCTGCTAGTGTGTGTATATATATATCTATCCTGCTAGTGTGTGTATATTATATATCTATCCTGCTAGTGTGTGTATATATATCTATCCTGCTAGTGTGTGTATATATATCTATCCTGCTAGTGTGTGTGTATATATATCTATCCTGCTAGTGTGTGTTATATATCTATCCTGCTAGTGTGTATATATATATCTATCCTGCTAGTGTGTGTATATATCTATCCTGCTAGTGTGTGTATATATATCTATCCTGCTAGTGTGTGTATATATATCTATCCTGCTAGTGTGTGTATATATATCTATCCTGCTAGTGTGTGTATATATCTATCCTGCTAGTGTGTATATATATCTATCCTGCTAGTGTGTGTATATATATCTATCCTGCTAGTGTGTGTGTGTATATATCTATCCTGCTAGTGTGTGTATATATATCTATCCTGCTAGTGTGTGTATATATATCTATCCTGCTAGTGTGTGTATATATCTATCCTGCTAGTGTGTATATATATCTATCCTGCTAGTGTGTGTATATATATCTATCCTGCTAGTGTGTGTATATATATCTATCCTGCTAGTGTGTGTATATATCTATCCTGCTAGTGTGTGTATATATATATATCCTGCTAGTGTGTGTGTATATATCTATCCTGCTAGTGTGTGTATATATATCTATCCTGCTAGTGTGTGTATATATATCCTGCTAGTGTGTGTATATATATATATATCCTGCTAGTGTGTGTATATATATCTATCCTGCTAGTGTGTGTATATATAACTATCCTGCTAGTGTGTGTATATATATCTATCCTGCTAGTGTGTGTATATATATCTATCCTGCTAGTGTGTGTATATATCTATCCTGCTAGTGTGTGTATATATATCTATCCTGCTAGTGGTGTGTATATATATCTATCCTGCTAGTGTGTGTATATATATCTATCCTGCTAGTGTGTGTATATATATATCTATCCTGCTAGTGTGTGTATATATATATCTATCCTGCTAGTGTGTGTATATATCTATCCTGCTAGTGTGTGTATATATATCTATCCTGCTAGTGTGTGTATATATATCTATCCTGCTAGTGTGTGTATATATATCTATCCTGCTAGTGTGTGTATATATCTATCCTGCTAGTGTGTGTATATATATCTATCCTGCTAGTGTGTGTGTATATATATCTATCCTGCTAGTGTGTGTATATATATCTATCCTGCTAGTGTGTGTATATATATATCTATCCTGCTAGTGTGTGTATATATATATCTATCCTGCTAGTGTGTGTATATATCTATCCTGCTAGTGTGTGTATATATCTATCTATCCTGCTAGTGTGTGTATATATATCTATCCTGCTAGTGTGTGTATATATATATATATCCTGCTAGTGTGTGTATATATATCTATCCTGCTAGTGTGTGTATATATATCTATCCTGCTAGTGTGTGTATATATCTATCCTGCTAGTGTGTGTGATATATATCTATCCTGCTAGTGTGTGTGTGTATATATATCTATCCTGCTAGTGTGTGTGTATATATATTATCCTGCTAGTGTGTGTATATATATCTATCCTGCTAGTGTGTGTATATATATCTATCCTGCTAGTGTGTATATATATATATCTATCCTGCTAGTGTGTGTGTATATATCTATCCTGCTAGTGTGTGTGTATATATCTATCCTGCTAGTGTGTGTATATATATATCTATCCTGCTAGTGTGTGTGTATATATATATCTATCCTGCTAGTGTGTGTGTGTATATATATCTATCCTGCTAGTGTGTGTGTGTATATATATATCCTGCTAGTGTGTGTATATATATCTATCCTGCTAGTGTGTGTATATATCTATCCTGCTAGTGTGTGTATATATATCTATCCTGCTAGTGTGTGTATATATATCTATCCTGCTAGTGTGTGTGTATATATATATCCTGCTAGTGTGTGTATATATATCTATCCTGCTAGTGTGTATATATATATATCTATCCTGCTAGTGTGTGTGTATATATCTATCCTGCTAGTGTGTGTGTATATATCTATCCTGCTAGTGTGTGTATATATATATCCTGCTAGTGTGTGTATATATATCTATCCTGCTAGTGTGTGTGTATATATATCTATCCTGCTAGTGTGTGTATATATATCTATCCTGCTAGTGTGTGTATATATATCTATCCTGCTAGTGTGTGTGTATATATCTATCCTGCTAGTGTGTGTGTATATATCTATCCTGCTAGTGTGTGTATATATCTATCCTGCTAGTGTGTGTATATATATATCTATCCTGCTAGTGTGTATATATATCTATCCTGCTAGTGTGTATATATATATCTATCCTGCTAGTGTGTATATATATCTATCCTGCTAGTGTGTGTATATATATCTATCCTGCTAGTGTGTGTATATATATCTATCCTGCTAGTGTGTGTGTATATATCTATCCTGCTAGTGTGTGTATATATATATCCTGCTAGTGTGTGTATATATCTATCCTGCTAGTGTGTGTATATATATCTATCCTGCTAGTGTGTGTATATATATCTATCCTGCTAGTGTGTGTGTATATATCTATCCTGCTAGTGTGTGTGTATATATATATATCCTGCTAGTGTGTGTATATATCTATCCTGCTAGTGTGTGTATATATATCTATCCTGCTAGTGTGTGTATATATATCTATCCTGCTAGTGTGTGTATATATATCTATCCTGCTAGTGTGTGTATATATATATCTATCCTGCTAGTGTGTGTATATATATCTATCCTGCTAGTGTGTGTATATATATCTATCCTGCTAGTGTGTGTATATATCTATCCTGCTAGTGTGTGTATATATATATCTATCCTGCTAGTGTGTGTATATATATCTATCCTGCTAGTGTGTGTATATATATCTATCCTGCTAGTGTGTGTATATATCTATCTGCTAGTGTGTGTATATATATCTATCCTGCTAGTGTGTGTATATATATCTATCCTGCTAGTTTGTGTATATATATCTATCCTGCTAGTGTGTGTATATATATCTATCCTGCTAGTGTGTGTATATATATCTATCCTGCTAGTGTGTATATATATCTATCCTGCTAGTGTGTGTATATATATTCTATCCTGCTAGTGTGTGTATATATATCTATCCTGCTAGTGTGTGTATATATATCTATCCTGCTAGTGTGTGTGTATATATATCTATCCTGCTAGTGTGTGTATATATATCTATCCTGCTAGTGTGTGTGTATATATATCTATCCTGCTAGGTGTGTGTATATATCTATCCTGCTAGTGTGTGTATATATCTATCCTGCTAGTGTGTGTGTATATATCTATCCTGCTAGTGTGTGTATATATCTATCCTGCTAGTGTGTGTATATATCTATCCTGCTAGTGTGTGTATATATCTATCCTGCTAGTGTGTGTATATATCTATCCTGCTAGTGTGTGTGATATATATCTATCCTGCTAGTGTGTGTATATATATCTATCCTGCTAGTGTGTGTATATATATCTATCCTGCTAGTGTGTATATATATCTATCCTGCTAGTGTGTGTATATATATCTATCCTGCTAGTGTGTGTGTATATATCTATCCTGCTAGTGTGTGTATATATCTATCCTGCTAGTGTGTGTGTATATATCTATCCTGCTAGTGTGTGTATATATATATCCTGCTAGTGTGTATATATATCTATCCTGCTAGTGTGTGTATATATATCTATCCTGCTAGTGTGTGTATATATATCTATCCTGCTAGTGTGTGTATATATATCTATCCTGCTAGTGTGTGTGTATATATCTATCCTGCTAGTGTGTGTATATATATCTATCCTGCTAGTGTGTGTATATATATATCTATCCTGCTAGTGTGTGTATATATATCTATCCTGCTAGTGTGTGTGTATATATCTATCCTGCTAGTGTGTGTATATATATCTATCCTGCTAGTGTGTATATATATCTATCCTGCTAGTGTGTGTATATATCTATCCTGCTAGTGTGTGTATATAAATCTATCCTGCTAGTGTGTGTATATATATCTATCCTGCTAGTGTGTATATATATCTATCCTGCTAGTGTGTGTATATATCTATCCTGCTAGTGTGTGTATATATCTATCTATCCTGCTAGTGTGTGTATATATCTATCTATCCTGCTAGTGTGTGTATATATATCTATCCTGCTAGTGTGTGTATATATATCTATCCTGCTAGTGTGTGTATATATATATCTATCCTGCTAGTGTGTATATATATATCTATCCTGCTAGTGTGTGTATATATATCTATCCTGCTAGTGTGTGTATATATCTATCCTGCTAGTGTGTGTGTATATATATATCCTGCTAGTGTGTGTGTATATATATATCCTGCTAGTGTGTGTATATATATATATCTATCCTGCTAGTGTGTGTATATATATCTATCCTGCTAGTGTGTGTATATATCTATCCTGCTAGTGTGTGTATATATATCTATCCTGCTAGTGTGTGTATATATATCTATCCTGCTAGTGTGTGTGTATATATATATCCTGCTAGTGTGTGTGTATATATATATCCTGCTAGTGTGTGTATATATATATCTATCCTGCTAGTGTGTGTATATATATCTATCCTGCTAGTGTGTATATATATCTATCCTGCTAGTGTGTGTATATATATCTATCCTGCTAGTGTGTGTATATATATCTATCCTGCTAGTGTGTATATATATATATCTATCCTGCTAGTGTGTGTATATATATCTATCCTGCTAGTGTGTGTATATATATCTATCCTGCTAGTGTGTGTATATATATCTATCCTGCTAGTGTGTGTGTATATATCTATCCTGCTAGTGTGTATATATATCTATCCTGCTAGTGTGTATATATATCTATCCTGCTAGTGTGTATATATATATATATCTATCCTGCTAGTGTGTGTATATATATCTATCCTGCTAGTGTGTGTATATATATCTATCCTGCTAGTGTGTATATATATATATCTATCCTGCTAGTGTGTATATATATCTATCCTGCTAGTGTGTATATATATATATCTATCCTGCTAGTGTGTATATATATCTATCCTGCTAGTGTGTGTATATATATCTATCCTGCTAGTGTGTGTATATATATCTATCCTGCTAGTGTGTATATATATCTATCCTGCTAGTGTGTGTATATATCTATCCTGCTAGTGTGTGTATATATATCTATCCTGCTAGTGTGTATATATATATCTATCCTGCTAGTGTGTGTATATATATCTATCCTGCTAGTGTGTATATATATCTATCCTGCTAGTGTGTGTATATATATCTATCCTGCTAGTGTGTGTATATATATCTATCCTGCTAGTGTGTATATATATCTATCCTGCTAGTGTGTGTATATATATCTATCCTGCTAGTGTGTGTGTATATATATATCCTGCTAGTGTGTGTGTATATATCTATCCTGCTAGTGTGTGTGTATATATCTATCCTGCTAGTGTGTGTATATATATCTATCCTGCTAGTGTGTATATATATCTATCCTGCTAGTGTGTGTATATATCTATCCTGCTAGTGTGTGTATATATATATCTATCCTGCTAGTGTGTGTATATATATCTATCCTGCTAGTGTGTGTATATATATCTATCCTGCTAGTGTGTGTATATATATCTATCCTGCTAGTGTGTGTATATATATCTATCCTGCTAGTGTGTGTATATATATCTATCCTGCTAGTGTGTGTATATATATCTATCCTGCTAGTGTGTGTGTATATATCTATCCTGCTAGTGTGTGTATATATATATCTATCCTGCTAGTGTGTGTATATATATATCTATCCTGCTAGTGTGTGTATATATATCTATCCTGCTAGTGTGTGTATATATATCTATCCTGCTAGTGTGTGTATATATATCTATCCTGCTAGTGTGTGTATATATATCTATCCTGCTAGTGTGTATATATATCTATCCTGCTAGTGTGTATATATATAATCTATCCTGCTAGTGTGTGTGTATATATCTATCCTGCTAGTGTGTGTATATATATCTATCCTGCTAGTGTGTGTGTATATATCTATCCTGCTAGTGTGTGTGTATATATCTATCCTGCTAGTGTGTATATATATCTATCCTGCTAGTGTGTATATATATATCTATCCTGCTAGTGTGTGTATATATATCTATCCTGCTAGTGTGTGTATATATATCTATCCTGCTAGTGTGTGTATATATATATCTATCCTGCTAGTGTGTGTATATATATCTATCCTGCTAGTGTGTGTGTATATATATCTATCCTGCTAGTGTGTGTATATATATATCCTGCTAGTGTGTGTGTATATATCTATCCTGCTAGTGTGTATATATATATCTATCCTGCTAGTGTGTGTATATATCTATCCTGCTAGTGTGTGTGTATATATATCTATCCTGCTAGTGTGTGTATATATATCTATCCTGCTAGTGTGTGTATATATATCTATCCTGCTAGTGTGTATATATATTATCTATCCTGCTAGTGTGTGTATATATCTATCCTGCTAGTGTGTGTGTATATATCTATCCTGCTAGTGTGTGTATATATATCTATCCTGCTAGTGTGTGTGTATATATATCTATCCTGCTAGTGTGTATATATATATATCTATCCTGCTAGTGTGTGTATATATCTATCCTGCTAGTGTGTGTGTATATATCTATCCTGCTAGTGTGTGTATATATATCTATCCTGCTAGTGTGTGTGTATATATATCTATCCTGCTAGTGTGTATATATATATCTATCCTGCTAGTGTGTGTATATATATCTATCCTGCTAGTGTGTGTGTATATATCTATCCTGCTAGTGTGTATATATATATATCTATCCTGCTAGTGTGTGTATATATATCTATCCTGCTAGTGTGTGTATATATATCTATCCTGCTAGTGTGTGTATATATCTATCCTGCTAGTGTGTATATATATAATCTATCCTGCTAGTGTGTGTATATATCTATCCTGCTAGTGTGTGTGTATATATATCTATCCTGCTAGTGTGTGTATATATATCTATCCTGCTAGTGTGTGTATATATATATCTATCCTGCTAGTGTGTGTGTATATATCTATCCTGCTAGTGTGTGTATATATATATCTATCCTGCTAGTGTGTGTATAATATCTATCCTGCTAGTGTGTATATATATCTATCCTGCTAGTGTGTGTGTATATATATCTATCCTGCTAGTGTGTGTGTATATATCTATCCTGCTAGTGTGTATATATATATCTATCCTGCTAGTGTGTGTATATATCTATCCTGCTAGTGTGTGTATATATATCTATCCTGCTAGTGTGTGTATATATATCTATCCTGCTAGTGTGTGTGTATATATCTATCCTGCTAGTGTGTGTGTATATATATCTATCCTGCTAGTCTGTGTATATATATCTATCCTGCTAGTCTGTGTATATATCTATCCTGCTAGTGTGTGTATATATCTATCCTGCTAGTGTGTGTATATATCTATCCTGCTAGTGTGTGTATATATCTATCCTGCTAGTGTGTGTATATATATATCTATCCTGCTAGTGTGTGTATATATCTATCCTGCTAGTGTGTGTGTATATATCTATCCTGCTAGTGTGTGTGTATATATCTATCCTGCTAGTGTGTATATATATCTATCCTGCTAGTGTGTATATATATATCTATCCTGCTAGTGTGTGTATATATCTATCCTGCTAGTGTGTGTATATATCTATCCTGCTAGTGTGTATATATATATATCTATCCTGCTAGTGTGTGTATATATCTATCCTGCTAGTGTGTGTATATATCTATCCTGCTAGTGTGTGTGTATATATCTATCCTGCTAGTGTGTGTATATATATCTATCCTGCTAGTGTGTATATATATATATCTATCCTGCTAGTGTGTGTATATATCTATCCTGCTAGTGTGTGTGTATATATCTATCCTGCTAGTGTGTGTATATATATCTATCCTGCTAGTGTGTGTATATATATCTATCCTGCTAGTGTGTGTGTATATATCTATCCTGCTAGTGTGTGTATATATATCTATCCTGCTAGGTGTGTGTATATATATCTATCCTGCTAGTGTGTATATATATATATCTATCCTGCTAGTGTGTGTATATATATCTATCCTGCTAGTGTGTATATATATATATCTATCCTGCTAGTGTGTGTATATATATCTATCCTGCTAGTGTGTGTATATATATCTATCCTGCTAGTGTGTGTATATATATCTATCCTGCTAGTGTGTGTATATATATCTATCCTGCTAGTGTGTATATATATATCTATCCTGCTAGTGTGTGTATATATATATCTATCCTGCTAGTGTGTATATATATATATCTATCCTGCTAGTGTGTGTATATATCTATCCTGCTAGTGTGTGTGTATATATATCTATCCTGCTAGTGTGTGTATATATATCTATCCTGCTAGTGTGTGTATATATATCTATCCTGCTAGTGTGTGTATATATATCTATCCTGCTAGTGTGTATATATATCTATCCTGCTAGTGTGTGTATATATCTATCCTGCTAGTGTGTATATATATATATCTATCCTGCTAGTGTGTGTATAATATATCTATCCTGCTAGTGTGTGTATATATATCTATCCTGCTAGTGTGTGTATATATATCTATCCTGCTAGTGTGTATATATATCTATCCTGCTAGTGTGTGTATATATCTATCCTGCTAGTGTGTGTATATATATCTATCCTGCTAGTGTGTGTATATATATCTATCCTGCTAGTGTGTGTATATATCTATCCTGCTAGTGTGTATATATATATCTATCCTGCTAGTGTGTGTGTATATATATCTATCCTGCTAGTGTGTATATATATATCTATCCTGCTAGTGTGTGTGTATATATATCTATCCTGCTAGTGTGTATATATATCTATCCTGCTAGTGTGTGTATATATATCTATCCTGCTAGTGTGTGTGTATATATCTATCCTGCTAGTGTGTGTATATATATCTATCCTGCTAGTGTGTGTGTATATATCTATCCTGCTAGTGTGTGTGTATATATCTATCCTGCTAGTGTGTGTATATATCTATCCTGCTAGTGTGTGTATATATATCTATCCTGCTAGTGTGTGTATATATCTATCCTGCTAGTGTGTATATATATATATCTATCCTGCTAGTGTGTGTATATATATCTATCCTGCTAGTGTGTGTATATATATATCTATCCTGCTAGTGTGTGTGTATATATCTATCCTGCTAGTGTGTGTATATATATATCTATCCTGCTAGTGTGTGTATATATATCTATCCTGCTAGTGTGTGTATATATATCTATCCTGCTAGTGTGTGTATATATCTATCCTGCTAGTGTGTGTGTATATATATCTATCCTGCTAGTGTGTGTATATATATCTATCCTGCTAGTGTGTGTATATATATATATTCCTGCTAGTGTGTGTATATATCTATCCTGCTAGTGTGTATATATATCTATCCTGCTAGTGTGTGTATATATCTATCCTGCTAGTGTGTGTATATATATATATATCTATCCTGCTAGTGTGTGTATATATATCTATCCTGCTAGTGTGTGTATATATATCTATCCTGCTAGTGTGTGTATATATATATCTATCCTGCTAGTGTGTGTATATATATCTATCCTGCTAGTGTGTGTGTATATATCTATCCTGCTAGTGTGTATATATATCTATCCTGCTAGTGTGTGTGTATATATATCTATCCTGCTAGTGTGTGTATATATATCTATCCTGCTAGTGTGTGTATATATATCTATCCTGCTAGTGTGTGTATATATATCTATCCTGCTAGTGTGTGTGTATATATATCTATCCTGCTAGTGTGTGTATATATATATATATCCTGCTAGTGTGTGTGTATATATCTATCCTGCTAGTGTGTGTATATATATCTATCCTGCTAGTGTGTGTATATATATATCTATCCTGCTAGTGTGTGTATATATATATCTATCCTGCTAGTGTGTGTGTATATATATCTATCCTGCTAGTGTGTGTATATATCTATCCTGCTAGTGTGTGTATATATATCTATCCTGCTAGTGTGTGTGTATATATCTATCCTGCTAGTGTGTGTGTATATCTATCCTGCTAGTGTGTGTATATATCTATCCTGCTAGTGTGTGTATATATCTATCCTGCTAGTGTGTGTGTATATATATCTATCCTGCTAGTGTGTGTGTATATATCTATCCTGCTAGTGTGTATATATATCTATCCTGCTAGTGTGTGTATATATATATCTATCCTGCTAGTGTGTGTGTATATATATCTATCCTGCTAGTGTGTGTGTATATATCTATCCTGCTAGTGTGTGTATATATATCTATCCTGCTAGTGTGTGTATATATATATCTATCCTGCTAGTGGTGTGTATATATCTATCCTGCTAGTGTGTGTGTATATATCTATCCTGCTAGTGTGTGTATATATATATATCCTGCTAGTGTGTGTATATATATATATCTATCCTGCTAGTGTGTGTGTATATATCTATCCTGCTAGTGTGTGTATATATATCTATCCTGCTAGTGTGTGTATATATATATATCCTGCTAGTGTGTGTGTATATATCTATCCTGCTAGTGTGTGTATATATATCTATCCTGCTAGTGTGTGTATATATCTATCCTGCTAGTGTGTGTGTATATATCTATCCTGCTAGTGTGTGTATATATATCTATCCTGCTAGTGTGTGTGTATATATATCTATCCTGCTAGTGTGTGTGTTATATATCTATCCTGCTAGTGTGTGTGTATATATCTATCCTGCTAGTGTGTGTATATATATCTATCCTGCTAGTGTGTGTATATATATCTATCCTGCTAGTGTGTGTATATATATCTATCCTGCTAGTGTGTGTATATATCTATCCTGCTAGTGTGTGTATATATCTATCCTGCTAGTGTGTGTATATATCTATCCTGCTAGTGTGTATATATATCTATCCTGCTAGTGTGTGTGTATATATCTATCCTGCTAGTGTGTGTATATATATCTATCCTGCTAGTGTGTGTATATATATCTATCCTGCTAGTGTGTGTATATATATCTATCCTGCTAGTGTGTGTATATATATCTATCCTGCTAGTGTGTGTATATATATCTATCCTGCTAGTGTGTGTGTATATATCTATCCTGCTAGTGTGTGTATATATATCTATCCTGCTAGTGTGTGTATATATCTATCCTGCTAGTGTGTGTATATATCTATCCTGCTAGTGTGTGTGTATATATATCTATCCTGCTAGTGTGTGTGTGTATATATATCCTGCTAGTGTGTGTGTATATATCTATCCTGCTAGTGTGTGTATATATCTATCCTGCTAGTGTGTGTATATATCTATCCTGCTAGTGTGTGTATATATATCTATCCTGCTAGTGTGTGTATATATATCTATCCTGCTAGTGTGTGTGTATATATATCTATCCTGCTAGTGTGTGTATATATCTATCCTGCTAGTGTGTGTATATATCTATCCTGCTAGTGTGTGTATATATTCTATCCTGCTAGTGTGTGTGTGTATATATATATATCCTGCTAGTGTGTGTGTATATATCTATCCTGCTAGTGTGTGTATATATATATCTATCCTGCTAGTGTGTATATATATATATATCCTGCTAGTGTGTGTATATATCTATCCTGCTAGTGTGTGTATATATATCTATCCTGCTAGTGTGTGTATATATATCTATCCTGCTAGTGTGTGTATATATATCTATCCTGCTAGTGTGTATATATATATCTATCCTGCTAGTGTGTGTATATATATCTATCCTGCTAGTGTGTGTATATATATCTATCCTGCTAGTGTGTGTATATATATCTATCCTGCTAGTGTGTGTATATATCTATCCTGCTAGTGTGTGTGTATATATATCTATCCTGCTAGTGTGTGTGTATATATCTATCCTGCTAGTGTGTGTATATATATATCTATCCTGCTAGTGTGTGTATATATCTATCCTGCTAGTGTGTGTATATATATATCTATCCTGCTAGTGTGTGTATATATATCTATCCTGCTAGTGTGTGTATATATCTATCCTGCTAGTGTGTGTATATATATCTATCCTGCTAGTGTGTGTATATATATCTATCCTGCTAGTGTGTGTATATATCTATCCTGCTAGTGTGTGTATATATCTATCCTGCTAGTGTGTGTATATATTCTATCCTGCTAGTGTGTGTATATATATCTATCCTGCTAGTGTGTGTATATATATATCTATCCTGCTAGTGTGTGTATATATATATCTATCCTGCTAGTGTGTGTATATATATCTATCCTGCTAGTGTGTGTATATATATATCTATCCTGCTAGTGTGTGTATATATATCTATCCTGCTAGTGTGTGTATATATATATCTATCCTGCTAGTGTGTGTGTATATATATCTATCCTGCTAGTGTGTGTATATATATCTATCCTGCTAGTGTGTGTATATATATATCTATCCTGCTAGTGTGTGTATATATATCTATCCTGCTAGTGTGTGTATATATATCTATCCTGCTAGTGTGTGTATATATATATCTATCCTGCTAGTGTGTATATATATCTATCTGCTAGTGTGTATATATATCTATCCTGCTAGTGTGTGTATATATATATCTATCCTGCTAGTGTGTGTGTATATATATCTATCCTGCTAGTGTGTGTATATATATCTATCCTGCTAGTGTGTGTATATATATATCTATCCTGCTAGTGTGTGTATATATATCTATCCTGCTAGTGTGTGTATATATATCTATCCTGCTAGTGTGTGTATATATATATCTATCCTGCTAGTGTGTGTATATATCTATCCTGCTAGTGTGTGTATATATATCTATCCTGCTAGTGTGTGTATATATATCTATCCTGCTAGTGTGTATATATATCTATCCTGCTAGTGTGTGTATATATATCTATCCTGCTAGTGTGTGTATATATATCTATCCTGCTAGTGTGTGTATATATCTATCCTGCTAGTGTGTGTATATATCTATCCTGCTAGTGTGTGTATATATCTATCCTGCTAGTGTGTGTATATATATCTATCCTGCTAGTGTGTGTATATATATATCCTGCTAGTGTGTGTATATATATCTATCCTGCTAGTGTGTGTATATATATCTATCCTGCTAGTGTGTGTATATATATCTATCCTGCTAGTATGTGTGTATATATCTATCCTGCTAGTGTGTGTATATATCTATCCTGCTAGTGTGTGTGTATATATCTATCCTGCTAGTGTGTGTATATATCTATCCTGCTAGTGTGTGTATATATATCTATCCTGCTAGTGTGTGTATATATCTATCCTGCTAGTGTGTGTGTATATATCTATCCTGCTAGTGTGTGTATATATCTATCCTGCTAGTGTGTGTATATATATCTATCCTGCTAGTGTGTGTATATATCTATCCTGCTACGTGTGTATATATATATATCCTGCTAGTGTGTATATATATAATCCTGCTAGTGTGTGTATATATATATCCTGCTAGTGTGTGTGTATATATATATCCTGCTAGTGTGTGTATATATCTATCCTGCTAGTGTGTGTGTATATATCTATCCTGCTAGTGTGTATATATATATCTATCCTGCTAGTGTGTATATATATCTATCCTGCTAGTGTGTGTATATATATCTATCCTGCTAGTGTGTGTGTATATATCTATCCTGCTAGTGTGTGTATATATATCTATCCTGCTAGTGTGTGTATATATATCTATCCTGCTAGTGTGTGTATATATATCTATCCTGCTAGTGTGTGTATATATATCTATCCTGCTAGTGTGTGTGTATATATATCTATCCTGCTAGTGTGTGTATATATATATCCTGCTAGTGTGTGTATATATATCTATCCTGCTAGTGTGTGTGTATATATCTATCCTGCTAGTGTGTGTGTATATATCTATCCTGCTAGTGTGTGTATATATATCTATCCTGCTAGTGTGTGTATATATATCTATCCTGCTAGTGTGTGTATATATATCTATCCTGCTAGTGTGTGTATATATATCTATCCTGCTAGTGTGTGTATATATATATATCTATCCTGCTAGTGTGTGTGTATATATATCTATCCTGCTAGTGTGTGTATATATCTATCCTGCTAGTGTGTATATATATATCTATCCTGCTAGTGTGTATATATATCTATCCTGCTAGTGTGTGTGTATATATCTATCCTGCTAGTGTGTGTATATATCTATCCTGCTAGTGTGTGTATATATATCTATCCTGCTAGTGTGTGTATATATATCTATCCTGCTAGTGTGTGTATATATATCTATCCTGCTAGTGTGTATATATATATCTATCCTGCTAGTGTGTGTATATATATCTATCCTGCTAGTGTGTGTATATATCTATCTATCCTGCTAGTGTGTATATATATATCTATCCTGCTAGTGTGTGTGTATATATATCTATCCTGCTAGTGTGTGTGTATATATATCTATCCTGCTAGTGTGTATATATATCTAT